>NC_051182.1:135229563-135332063 GCF_013339695.2 Rhipicephalus sanguineus | reverse complement strand
TATATATATATATATATATATATATATATATATATATATATATATATATATATAGTATGAAGATCGATGGTTCCAGTACGATAGATGATGAAATGTGGTTTTATTAAAGTTTTGGCGACGTCGCTTGTGCTCGGGGTCCATGAATTGAGCCGCTGGTTGTGCTACTGGTAAACACGAATAAGGCGTAATTGTGTACACTGCGTGCATTATTCGTCTAACATGAATGAAAGGTGAACAATTTAGAGTAACATGTACCCGACCATCGGAAAGTGCTATACGTGTTTAGAGAAATTTATTATCACAGAAGGTTAACATCAATAACAATTCAACGTAACAATTCACGAACGTCGCAGAGCTACTGTCATTGGAGCCACATTAACCGACCAAACACTACGCCTATCCAGTCAGCGCTAACGGGCCTCGTGTCCCTGGGTGTCCGTCCTGATTCAGCCCTTCTAGTCGTTGAAATGATTTTAGCGGCAGTAAATTGCCACAGCCTCAGAGAAATAATTTCGTTTCCTTTTCGCGACTTTTAACCTTTCGTTCTCGCCGTCGACATTATACAACGCTGTCAAAGGTCACGATGCTCTGAAGTTCCGGCTAGAGCCGCCTCCGAGCATAGGTCGGCAATAAAAAAATCACAGCATATCCACGGAGTGAATGATGATGAGTGGGCGAAGCTGCGGAGGTTCATCGGTAAACCGTGAATCTTCCGTGAATTCTGCCCAGTACATCATCACCGACGTGAGATAGGGCGCGTTTATACTAAAGGTTCGATGAGTTATGACGACTTGCAGCTCACTTTAATTTTACATGTACGCTGTGAATTTTCATTGTTTAGAAAACCATTGCTTTAGAAAACATCTGGCGTCTTTCGTTAAGCAGCTGGCGTCTTTTCTTTTTGCTTTAGAAACATCTGGCGTTCTTCCGTTTTGCTTTTACAAAACATCTGGCGTCTTTCGTTGGTTTATTTCATCAATCAACGGCGTTTTGAACAAAATTTTTATTGTTTAATCACGCACAGGAGAAATCTCACCAGGCACTACCTTGGAGGTAAAGAATGGCTGCTAATGGGAATGAGAGACAGAAGAAGTCGGCTTTTAGCTACCGCTGCGAATTTTTTATTGTTCAACAACGCACAGGAAAAATCTCCCACCGGCACCACCTTGGAGGTCAAAGCGTAAGACTGGTTACGGACTACGACTACGACTACGAGGGACGAACGGGTGCCGCCTTAAGGAGCTTCGCCCCTAAAAGGTGGAACTCACTCAAGAAATATATTTTGCGCTTAGGGCTCACTCAAACTCACAGTCACCAATATTTTCCTCAAACTCCCTCGGACTCAGACTCACTAAATCTTTCCTCCACCTCGGACTCACTCAAACTGAAACTCACCAAAGTATTATTCACCCGGACTCACGGCCCGATCTGAGTCTGAGTGAATCGACTCATGAGTGAGTTTGCCTACCTTAGATGCCTCCGAGTCCTGCTATAGGTTCAAGTTCTGCTCACGCAAACAAAGCGTTTGTAAATGAAGCTTTTACTAAATAGCAGTAGCGTAGAAGAAGAAGGAGGAGGAGGAGGAATAAACTTTATTATGAACCAGCAATTTAGGTTCCTTGGCCTAGGCCTCCCACGTGGGGAAGTCGAGGTCCTGCCTCTTCGCCGCCTCGCGGGCTTGCTGGATGGCCCATAGCTGATCGTCGGGAAGAACAAAAAGAAACTTTATGTACAAAGTCCAGCGAAGCTGATTCGGGGCGGGCCGCTGCCCCGGCCTATAGGCATCGAGCCCCTGGGCTTGGGCGGCTTCCTCGGCTCACTGGAAGACCCACATTTGTTCTTCTAGTGCACAGCTGAGCAGAGCCTCCTCCGAGCGCACCCTGCGGTTCGAGACTGCCTCCTCGCGGTTTCTGTGTGCTTTGTCGTCTAAGCTGCTCGAGCACTCCCATATTATGTGGCCCAGTGTAGCCAGCAATATTTTTTTGCGGGGGGGGGGGGGGGGAAGGAGGTTTCACGCATACTTTATGTGTGTTCATGCGTGCGTTTGTATGAGCGCGTGTATATATATTCATGGGAAATTGACTAATTTCGGGGGGGGGGGGGGGTGTTGAACCCCCCTCCCTCCCCCTGGCTACGCCAGTGCTAAACAGCGTGACTCCAGCGCCCAGCTTTGGTGCCATCATTAATAAATTGCTTTTTCAGAGTTACGAGGTACAAGTGGCACTCCTGTTTTTCTTCCAAGAACTTCCGGTCGAGCGCTTACTTCCGGTTTTCCGAATATTCAGAAACAAAAATGGACAGCCTGCACTAGTAGGGCAAGGCTGGACTAACATTGGAGCTTGTGGCCGGCCTAGATTATTAAAATTTCCTAATTGGCAAGGACTTAATTAACAAGGTCCAAATTAGCCTTGTCCTAACTAACATACCTTGATTAACAAGATAATCAACTTTGCATGTATAAATATACACGCACACTTACAAACACACGCAAAAACACACATGCAGTATGTCTGAATCCCCCTTCCCCCGCAAAAAAAAAATTGGCTACGCTTATTGGTAGGTAAGTACCAGTAAGACGCAGTCGTTACATACCCGTCTCTTCAGGGATAGTGGTAAAGTCCCACTTATGATTTGCGAAAGCCTGCCAAATGCGCTACACGATCTTATTCTCCCTGTTATGAGTGCAAATCAGCGCAACCGACAGGAGGGGACAGAAGAGAGGACACACAGCGCTGAACTTTCAACGGTTTATTTCTTTTGAATGTCTTCGCTTTTATACAGTTACACACTGTTACAACAGCCATGCGCCGAACAGAATGATGTTACAACAGTTCATCACGTGGACAAACCTGAATACATCTTTTCTTTATCAGTGAGAGTGACAGAGGGGGTACTTACACAATCATCCTTTAAAGAAAAAAAAATCTTGCCTGCCTCGACGATTTCGCGTTTGATGCGATCTCAGCATTTGGCGACAATGCTACAACCTGAAAATCTTGGCCTACACCCACACGTGCAACAGTGAGCGGACTGCCATCCTTGCTTTGACTGATCAACATTGTACAGATGTTCTTTCAACCTTTCATTTAAACAACGACCCGTCTGACCAACGTAATATTTTCCACATGACAAGGGCAGCTGATAGGCTACGTTACAAAGACAATCTCTAAATTTATTTGCATGGTTTGTAGCACACCCA
Source organism: Rhipicephalus sanguineus (assembly GCF_013339695.2). Lineage (NCBI taxonomy): Eukaryota > Metazoa > Arthropoda > Arachnida > Ixodida > Ixodidae > Rhipicephalus > Rhipicephalus sanguineus. The sequence goes on along the minus strand of NC_051182.1, from coordinate 135,328,864 downwards.
CTATATAAAGAAAGGATGTATTTAGGTTTGTCCACGTGATGAATTGTTGTAACATCATTGTGTCCCGCGCATGGCTGCTGTAACAGTGTGTAACTGTATAAAAGCGAAGGCATTCCGAGGAAATAAACTGTTGGAAGTTCAGCGCTCTGTGTCCTCTCCTCTGTCCGCTCCTGTCGGCTGCGCTGATTTGCACTCAAAATCACGTTGTACCAAATCCTACAGCCTTCTTATTCTTCTAGTTATTTCAGTGTCATGGTTCGGCTCTGTGGTCAATACCTGTCCTAAGTAAAGTCTTCCTTGACCACTTCCATTGCCTCGCTACCTATCGCAATGCGTTGTTCTCTTCAGAGACTGATGAACATTAGTTTTCCTCATATTAATTTTCAGACCTAGCGTTCTGCTTTCCCTGTCCAGTTCAGCAATCATAACTTGCAGTCCGTCCCCATCAGTAACTCAGGGGACGCTTTTCGGCATCTGTCTACTAGACCACATCTTTAAGACAGATGCCGAAAGGTGTTTGATATTGAAGGTTGTTACCACCAATCAATCAACCTCCGAAGCGTGTACAGTCATGCATACCACGACCGTGTCCACGGTTGCCGAAGACCCAAGGTTGCCACGACTGCAAACACTGCAAGCAAACCAGAACAACGGGAGGAGGCAACCGAAGACGACTCGCTCGACCAAGTCTCTTCACCGCTCCATTGGAGCAAGCAATGTACACACGCGCGTGTGCGGTAACAAGCCGAAGCCACTACCGCAGCCAACGCGAGCCAAGCGAGACGACCGGATACGCCTCTGTCAAACACCTGTCGCGGCTACCGTGTCCGTCCTGTTACGACGAGTGGGTTGGCCCTTGGGTATGTGTCTTTCTGTCGCGGTCATTGACGCATATATGTGGATAGCGTGTGGTACCCGTGCCGTCTGTTGTGTCAATTTATGTGTGTGTGTGAGTGTGTGCTGTCTGCTGTGTGTCGTCTGTGCATTGCGCCTAGGAGCGTTCATTCGTCTGCTGTGAGCCATCTGCACACGTACTGCCATCATCTATAACTTGCATCAAGGAGGACTGAATCGTCTGATATGCACTATCGTCTACACCTTGAGCCTATAGGAGGCTTAAACTGTCATCTGTGTGCCGTCTGATATGTACTGTCGTCTGTACCTTATCGCGTCGAGGAGGGTTGACACTTTCGCTATGTACTGTCGTCTGTATCTTGAGTCGAGGAGTGTCTGTTGGTCTGCTGTGACTCTGTGAGTCATCTGCATGCATACTGTCACCTGCAGCCTGAGTCGAGTCGAGTTTAGCTTGCTACGTGTCATCACTGTCTGTAGCTTGAGTCGAGGCGGATTGGGTCGTTCGATAAGTACTGTCGTCTGTACCTCTGTATGCCGTCTGATGCCTACTGTCGTCTGTCCATTGCGTCGAGGAGTGTTCGTTGGTCTGCTATGAGTCATCTGCATACGTACTGCCACTTGTACCTGAGTCAACTAGGGTTTATCTTGCTACGTGCCCTTATCTACAGCTTGGGTCACGGAGGATTGAGTCTGGAAAGTACTGCAGTCTGTACCGTGAGTCGAGCAGGGCTGACTAGTCTGCTATTAGCTGTCGTCTGTACCTTGTGTCTACGAGGCTTAAGCAGTCCTCTGTGTGTCCACCTGATACGTACGTGACGAGGAAGGTTGATTTTATGCTGTGTACTGTCGTTTGTATCTTGAGTCAAGGAGTGTTCATTGGTCTGCTATGAGTCATCTGCATAAGTACTGTCACCTGTGCCTTGAGTCGAGTTGGGTTTCGCGTGTACGTGTCGTTGAGTCCAGAAAGATTGAGTCGTCTGATGTGAACTGTCGTCTGTACCTCGAGTCTAGGAAGCTTAGATCGTCCTCTCTATGTATGCCGTCTGATACATACTGTCGTCTGTACCTTGAGTCGAGCAGGCCTGGCTCGTCTCCTGCTATGCACTGTCGTCTGTATCTTGAGTCGAGGAGGCTTGAGTCGTCTGCTCCCTCGCCACTTTCCGGGTCTTATGGCAACGCCTTATTTTTTTGGCATAGAAAAGATATCGGTGCGCATTCTAGATAACGAAATGGCGTACCTTAATAGTAGATAAAGAGTGTCGTGGCAGCTGGCTGCCCGGTTTGATGCCGCGGTGGTATTCATTTCATTGAATGTTAATTTACAAGTGCGCCGGCTCTGTTCAACTTACTAAATATAGCGATAGTTTCGCGCGGGGTTCTAAAACGTGCACATAGAGAGTATTTGCACACGTACTTTGAACATCTTTAGTTACAAGCCGCTTAATCCTGCATACCTATAGATTAAAACACGGATTGCTTTCGGTGCCAGCATCTAAACAGCAACAACTAAACAGTGCTATGGCAGACGCAGACGCATGAAGAAAACGGTTGTGTCAGCGCATTCGACGTTTCATGACCTTATTAATTGACGTCAGGATATACAAAAAAATAATAATATTAAGGAAACATTCGTTTAACAGCCCAAGGTGGCGGCGCCATTGTGTCTTAAGTAAAATCGTCCATACACAACAATTAACGATTACGAAAGCGTCACGCTTTGAGTTGAACGTCCTCTCCCTTGCTTCCTTTCTCCGCCTCTCTCTCACACACATATGAACGCACCGACAAATAACAAACAAACGAACGAAAAACAGACAAACGAGCTCACGCGCGCGAGACGGAACGAATTTTTACGACACGGAGAGCGGAAAAAGAACGACGTTTCGGCTCGGAGGAAGCGCACGGAGAATTCCTTCAACTCGCCGGAGGGGGGGGGGGGGGGGGGGGGGTAGTGCGCCGGCGCGTCATCATCGCTCCGTTTACCGTAAGGAGCGCACAGCGTTGCCAGGCCTGTAACGGCCGCGGCGGCTGCGAGTGAAGCGGCTTCAGTAGAACGCAGCAGGCCTGCCTGCCTGTCTGCCGGCCGTGTCGTACTCACGGATCATCACGAAAGCAAACCAGGTCACGACCGACAGAGACAAAAGGAGCCGAGCCAAGCCACGCCTCCTAGCCTCCTCCGAACTAGACGTACACACGGCTACCCCCCTTTTTGCTGGACCGTGTTGTACCAAGGAGGTTAAAAAAAAATTGCTGGAGCGGCGATTATTGCGCAAGAGTGAAGCCGTGCCCACCACAAGATGGCGGCTGCGGTCGCCATCTTAGTAGGGGCACGATAATTCATTGGCGTATGGCGAAGGAAAGCGAGCGTTTTCCACGCACGCCAGACGAGTTTAATATAGCAACTTTTACGGGTCAGATACTGCTCCAAGCGTGTCTTTGTGTTACTAGTTTTCATCAGTAAGCCTCAAAGTCATGACAACTTTTATTGGAGATCAGTCGCCAATACTCCACTCGACGGGTTACTTTTGTCGGCAACAACTATCTTCTATTTTATAATTAGCGTAGTATTTATACTAACAGATCAAAGCCATTTATTCTCTTAGTAGGCACCACCAGAAAAGAGCATGTTTTCGAGTTCTTTGGTGGGCAAAATCTGGCTTCACTTGTTCTGGCAAGGCGTTACGAGAGCTTCCACTCCAGAATTTTTTTTTAAACCTCCTTGTGTTGTACCTCCTTTTATTGGCTTCCTCTCTGCACTGTGTGTTCTCTATAGCTTCGCGCGGCGTCGGTGTTTGTGTAGCTTTCCTTTGAACTTGTGGCAAAAGGAATGACTTACAGCAAAGCAAGCAGACGACGCTCCATCTTGTCTTGTTCGTCTGCTCAAAATCGTCTGCTTCTTGTTCGTCTGGTCGTTTTCTTTAGTGTTTTAACAGCGGGGCTATGTAACCATGAGGTAGATCCGCTGTCGTGTCAGAAAACTCGGCGGGTATGCACCACAGAAAGTGGGTATGGGCCAAGAAGCTCCTAGTATAGCGTACCATGCATAGTATGGTATAGCAGTGGGGTGGGAAAGGAAAGTTAGGGTGAGGAGGACTGACGTAAGGGTCAGGAGGAGGTGAGAGGGTAGACCATAGTATTACCACGTATAGTATAGCATAGCAAGGAGGGAAAAGAGCAGAGAGGGCATTATAGACAGAGATAAACAAAGAAAGAAAAATACAAGAAAGATGAACGAAAAAGAAGAAGATGCAGAAAGAGATAAATAAAGAAAGATGGAATTAGAAAGACGAAGAAGTTGAAGAAAGATGAAGAACTCTGTCTGCTTTCGCCATGTGGTGGCGCTGCTTGCCTGCTCCTCCATTTACTGAGATTTCACAGGCGTGGAACAAGCTTTAGTTGTATTTTTTTCCTTCGGGTGTGCTTCGGATTCCGATATAAGGTACTGCTGGTGACGTTTGCGCAATGGTTTACGCTTAAAGAAAGCACCTACTTTACATTCAAATAGATGTAACTAGGATGCATCAGGTGCTTCAGGCAGCATGCCAAGGCTCCTGATGTCAGCTGCCACCTCGTGCAAAGATCACGTGACGCCATCTGGCAAAGAGAACGTTCTACAGAGCCACCCTTGCTACGACGAGTGGCACTGGCTAACACTCACAAGGAATTAACAGTTCAGGAATGCCCAGCAAAGCGGACGGCGAAGCGAGTTCGGTCATAGCGCAAATGGTAGAGCATCGGACGCGTAATTCGAAGGTTGTGGGTTCGGGTCCCACTGACGAAAAGGCATTTTTTAGTTTACCTTAATTCATTTCAATTTTACATGATAATTATTAAACTACAATTAAAATATAACAAATAATGACTCCTGTTTTTTCCTTGGCTGAAATGTATGTTTAATTCATTTGATTGTGCCTAACAAAGAAGCGAGCGCTTTGAAAAAATTCCCCTTCAGATAGTGAGCAAGTGCGTTGATGCAAAAGGGAAGCGCATTACAAGTACAAATCTCTCTTTCTAAGACGTAAAGCTTTGTGCAAACCTATCTATCAATGTAGTAACGAAAAGAATAGAAAAAACAACCACCGCTTAGATTTACATTTGCAAATTCGAGAGCGCACGACATCTGCGATGCGATTTGGGCAGCCATATAAAAAAAAAAAATCCAGCCCAACAGCTGCTTACATCCACTCAGTTTCTCGTCTATATCGACAACTGTGACCACACGTCACTGCATACAAAGACCCACCACGGTGGTCAAGTGGTTATGGTAGTCGACTGCCGATCCGAAGGTCGCAGGATCGAATCCCGGCCGTGGCGGCCACATTTTCAACGGAGGCGAAATGCTAGAGGCCCGTGTAGTTATATTTATGTGCACGTTAAAAGAACACCAGGTGATCGAGATTTCCGGAGCTCCCAACTACGGCATGCCTCATAATCGTATCGTGGTTTTGGGACGTTAAACCCCGACAATTATTATTATCACATTAATGCATACAAAAACCTTAGGGGTCAAGGAGGACAGCGTCCGACATTTCGGAATAACTAAGAAGCCCGCCGATACGCATGCGCAGTAGACCGTACACACACACAAAGAAAAAAGATTTAAAGCAAAATTAATAGGAGCAGTTCGTATCGTATTCCTTGCAGCTAGTAGACGTGCTCCAACAATGGACCGATTCATCGTCCGGGTGTCATCGAAATGTCATCATTAGATAGATAGATAGATAGATAGATAGATAGATAGATAGATAGATAGATAGATAGATAGATAGATAGATAGATAGATAGATAGATAGATAGATAGATAGATAGATAGATAGATAGATAGATAGATAGATAGATAGATAGATAGATAGATATATAGATATATAGATAGATAGACAGATAGATAGATAGAATCAAAGTGTCTGGTCTTGCGAGAAATGCTTCGAATTTTAAAAAATCCAGCCTATTAACGGTTTGGATGGACTCAGTTTCTCGTCTGCATAGACAATCGTAACTATGCATCACTACGCACTAAAATGCTGCGAGAAATAGACTAGCGTCCGGCCTTTCGGAATAGCTAAGACGTCCGCCGTCGCGCACTCGTCGTGGGCCGTACGAACAAAAATTAAAATTTTTAAAAACATTAATAAGAGCAGTTCGTGTCGTATTCACTGCAGCAATAGTAGACATGCCCCAACAATGGGCCGATTCATCGTCCAGGTGTCATCGAAATGTCGCCATCGAAGGAAAGCAAGAAAATAAAAAATAAAGAGAACACATCCACCGGCTTATGCCACCGGTTTCAGTAAGCGATCGCTCACAAAGACTGCAGGGTTCGTACGTATTTAGAACTTACACGAATAAGCCAGCGCGGCGGAGGTTGGGTTTCGGATCGATCCTCAATAGAGGGAAGACATCGGAATGCGCCTCGTCACTTAATTATCCGTGACAGCTTTGCCTTCTTGTCGCTATTTCTTTCTTGAAACATGCGTGAAGCAGTAGAAGTGATCGCAACTTTGCACCGTATCTCCCTCTGGATGTCGTAAGAAGATTATACGGAACATCTGCGGATAAACGTTTTTGGGCAGGTGAGTCATTTTTCGAAGCTTATCTTGTGACGCATGCATGATTTCTCTTATGATTTCACGGTCACTGTTAGGGAAGTAGCCAGAATATTTTTTACTGGGTGGGGTGGGGGGGGGGGGGGGGTTGTTCGAGCAATCTCTACGCACGTGTGTTTGTTATATAAGTGCGTGTATATATCTACACGCGAAACGGAAAAATATGGGGGGGGGGGGGGGTATAGAACCCCCGTAATCCCCCTGCCCCCGGGGTGCGCCAATGAACACATGTCATCTTTGTAAGACATCCGTAACTAGCTATATCGGCTATGGATCCAGATGCTGTCTAAGAAATTTTGCACATCTTTTTCGGTGAAAACGAGAGGTTATTATTCTTTTATTAATATGGTACATTCCCCCTTCTAACTACCACGATTCACCACTCGCGCCGCTAATATACGCTTTATTATTATTATTATTATTATTATTATTATTATTATTATTATTATTATTATTATTATTATTATTATTATTATTATTATTATGTGTTGTTGTTGTTGATGTTGTTGTTGTTGTTTGGATACACAAAAAAAAACAAAAAAACATGCAGCGATGCCGCATTTGTGTTCCAGAAACGACTCACCGTGACGTAATAAGGGGCGTTGCCAGTATTTTATTACGGGAATGCGGTCGGGGGGGGGGGGGGGGGGGGAGGCGTGGAGGGGTGTCGACCCCTTCAGACGTATGTGCTTGTGTATGTGGTTGTATGTGTGCGTGCATACATACATTAAAGTGGAGTTGGGCGAAAAATAAATGAAATTGAAATTTCAAATATATCTATGCCCTGCCTGCACCACCTAAGTATCCCAAGCAGTGTGTACATACACAAACTAAATTTTTGGGAAGTGTTTGTGTGTGTGTGCGGGAGGGGGGGGGGGGTATAATTGTGAGAGCAGACGACCCCTCCCGCTCCCCTCCTCGGCCCATCTGGCTACGCCTACTCTATAGGGTCGCCTGGTACTACGCCTACTACGGTCGCCTGATAGGGCCTGCATAGTTTCTTATCCGCAAAAAAAATAATAATAATAACATCATACGCTCTACCACTAGAGTCACAGACTTCGCGTAGCCAAGTTTAGTTGCAGTCTTATCGCACAAATGTTTGCCCAATTAAGAATAAGGGGGACTTCGAGATCCGTGACGTAAGACTGGCGATCGGGCGTTGGAGGTTTTCGGCGCTAAATTTGAAAATATGGCACTGACGTTCGCTTTCTTCCTTTATTTTTTAATAATGAAGCTACAATCGATAATACTTTTCAAAAAGAAAGTTAGCGCAACTTGCGCAATGTCGCGCAAGGATGGGTCCCAGCAGAGCTCGTGGGCACCTAGCTGGTCCTGGCTTGGCTAGACTTTTACCCACTGACCTCTGTCTTTCCCACCCCTTGCTATGCTATACTATACCATACTATACTATACTATACTATACCATACTATACTATACACTATATTGTACTGTACTGTACTGTACTGTACTGTACTGTACTGTACTATACATGGCTATGCTTGCTCTCGCCAAGAAATTTTTTCTAAAAAAAATGATGTTGCGTTTCATTTCATCAGTACTGTACATGTAGTTGTTCAGCAAGAACAGAAGTACGAATGAAAATGTGGTAATGGTATGCTTGGTGTCTTCTGCTTTGGTCAGTAAGGACACATAGTCCTCTTCATAAATCACGAACATTGAAATAATATCTTGCATAGCAAATCCGCTCGGCAACTCGTCGAGTCGCAGCATACAGAAGCCGAATGAGAGTCGCCTGCATTTTTTCGGAGGATATGACCCGCCGGCTTTTAGTCGTGACAATACTAATTCATCGGTCTAAACTGGTTTATGTTTCACTTCGAAGCCGTTTTCAAATTAAGCCATCTATATTACGGGCCCGAAATATGTGGCCCTTCGAGAAAGGGCGGTGGTTTTTCAGCGCAGTCAGCTGCTAGTACGCGGACAATGCCTGTACCGACGTCTGCGACGAGACTCGTGTGCTAGAATCTCTCTTCAAGGTTAAGCGTTCCATTGTTTCTGCACGCGAGGGAGAGGAGGAGATGGGTTTCGCTCGTACGCAGCTATATCGTGCGATCAGCTGATACTCGAGCATATGTGAATAATGAAGCGAGAAACTGAATACGATGCCCAGACACAATACGGAGAGGGACTTCTTTTGACAGCACTCTGCAGGACAGATGTTGTACACCCCCCCCCCCTGCCCGTGTGCTTTTTGTACACATTGTTATTAAAAAATTTATTGATGTGAACAACTGTATCGGATGTAAGCCGCGATTTTAGAGTACAAATTGAAATTGCAAAAGTTTTACGTGCCAAAACCACGACACGAGGCGGGCCATAGTCGGGGAAGCAATGCATTGATACCGACCACCGTTATTAGGGCGTTATTAAGGCGTTATTAAGGCGCATTAAGGTTATTAAGGCAAAAGCCTCAAATGCCTCATCAAACGTGAAAACTGACCGTCGGCGGCGTTATAACACGGGTGATTAAAAAAAGACCCCATCACGTGGTGACGTCAGAGATCACTAAATTTTGTGACGTCATCGTGACGTTGTTATGGCGTCACATAACTTGACGCCACATGATCGATGACGCCATCACACGACATCGTCACTTCCTGAAAGGTGAGCCGGTCAAGCACGGAGTGCAAAACGGGGTGAGTTGCAGAAAGCTCCTCCGATCCCGGAGGCAATGCAAAACCACGCTAGCTACAGAAAACTTTCGGAGGGGGCGGGGCAAGATCAATGCATCGACCGAGAAGAACAAGACGAAGATGGAAGTTCGCCTTCGAGTCGTCTTAGGCGAATACTTAATAAGGAACCCTGCAAGCATTTTTATTCATTCATTTTTTTTTATTGATTTTTCTTATGTGACGGAGGGACGGAAGGCGGGGTTGCCAGGTTTGGCTACTTTGCGCCAGTTTCGCTACTTTGTTAGGGCGGTGGCGGCAGAAAAAAACGCCTTGGCTACTTCTTGGCTACTTTGTCGTTCCTTAGATTTTAACCGAAATATTAATATCTGGCGATGTCGCAGTCGCTGACGTTTGAGTATGCGATGCCAAAACATGGTGGACAACAAGGCGTGTTTCCTGTTTGCGAAATATCATTTGAAACTTGCATTACACGAGCCAAGACTTTTGGATACGTGGCGGGGACTCGGGGCAAAATGCTGCAAGGGGCCTGAATTTGCAGACAACCTATGTCGCGCGGATAACTACTTCTTGACCATAATTGGATGTAAATAGGACAACCGAAAGCGCTACGCATCCAGGGTGCTCTGCACTCATGGACATTCCAAATCATATTTACCAAGAACTGCTTGCGCCATTTTTTTTTTGTTAGGTATGGACTGCGGCTCAGAAATATTATATGCATGCATACAAAGCCCTAGCACCGCTACGCTAACCGATGAGCAGTGGGAGGCCAAGCTATCGGACCCAGACCTGAAGAATGAGCGAAACCTGGTTAAACGGGCACGAGAGATGGCGAAGGCCCACGGCTACATGGAATAAGGAGGCCGCCCGCCTTGAACGCACAGTGCGCTTGCTCAAAATAAACGTTTATTCTCTCTCTCACTCTCGCACTTCAGCATCACACAAAAGATGATTACCGAAATGACTGCAATTTATTCTTCAAATCCCGCAACTGTGAATTCGAGGCCACTTTTAGGCCCTACACGTTCTTATTGTCGCCAGATCGCTGTTACTTCTGGTTCATTTAAGAAAAGTCGCGCAAGACGCGTTAAGGGTCAATTTTGCAACAGCGCGAGAAAAACTTCGTCATCTAGCGCAAAATGACCGCTAAAGTCAACAATTTATCCTTGAATCTCAGCCATTCTGATATTCAAAGGTCGATGCTTTACTAAATTACATTTTCGCCAAAAGGCTTCTGCATTTATTCAGTTTGAATGAAAACACTGCCGTCGTTTTCACACGCGCGTGGCTACTTCTGACTACTTCGGCTGCGCTTCGCTAAAGTTGGCTACATTTTGGCTAGTTTTCCTAATTTTTTGCTATTTTTTTTCTTTTTGACCTGGCAACCCTGACGAAGGGACACAGTTATCTCATTGAGTGGGCTTAGAAATGCTTACGCATTAAAAAAAATATCTGTAAAATAGCATAAGCGACAACAGCAGTTGTCGCTTATGCTTTAATTAAGAAGGTGGAAGTCAGCATTTCCTGCGTCCGCCAATGCCGAAGCTCAAGGCCGCACTTAAATTGCGTTACGCTCTTCAAACCATTACGCTGCGGTGTCTGCGAACAGTTAAAAACACGTCGTTCTGAAAGGTGGCGCACTGTGGCAAGCCTTATTCGCGAACGTCAGTAAATGTTTTCACCATGGTCAGCGTCTTTCAAAGTTCTCACCATTGTTTCGTACCGACCGGACCAGATTACGTCAGACCCTCTACATCAGTTGACGCGCAGGCTTGGAGACGTCCTCTTCCGACTTTCAGACGTTATAGCCGCAGGAGCGGTGCAGACATATTTATTAAGGAGAAAGCCTTAGACGCATCATCAAACGCGACAATTGACCGCCGGCGGCGTCAACACGAGTGATGCAAAATATCATGATCACGTGATCGCATCACCATGTGACGTCATCACGACGTCACAGGTCGCCAAAATTTGTGATGTCCTCATGACGTCATCACGTGACATCACCATGACGTTATCACGACATCACGTGACATGACGCCACATGACGACGTCATCGCATGACATCGGTCAGAAGAGGGCCGATCACGGAGGCAGTGCAAAACCAGGTGAGGCGCAGAAAGCTTGCAATGTCTCCGATCCTGGAGGCATTTCAAAACCACGTTAGGTGCCGAAAACATTAAGAAGGGGGGGCGGGATAAATACAATGACTGAGGAGAAGAAGAAGAAGGCTTTCGCCTTCGAGTCGTCTTAGGCAAATGCATAAGTGAACCCTGTGAGTTTTTATTGGTGCAACGAGAAATACACGAAGGTTCCCTTATCACATGCTAAGACGACTTGACGCACGGCGAAAGCAATTCCGTCTCCACTGTATATTTGAACCTCTTTACTCTTTCGGCATCATTTTCTACTACTCGAAATGGCTCTAAATTAATCTCATATACTTTCGATTACTCTAAATTATACTTCCTCACCATAAATTACAATCACTTTCAATTATTTTCAATTGCTCTCCATTACGCCCACTTGCTTCCTTCTTTTCCCTTGTGGTGCTTTAGCGGACGGAAACCGTCTTGCCTATTGACTTTTTTTGTGCCGTTCCCATCGAATTTTTCATTGGCGTAGCCAAGGGGGGGGGGGGGGGGTATGTTTGAATCCCCCAGTTATTCATGTGTATCTATACACGCACAGACGCAAACACACGCACAAACATACATAAAGTACAGTTACCCCCACCACGCCAAAAAAAAAAATGTTCTGGTACCATTCCCGTTGACGCCGACACGGACAATCACTAATCGGGCTTCATGAGGCATCTGTGGCTTTCGCCTTTAAAAAATTTGGGGTAGCTATGTACATGTGGTGCGAAGACTGCGGAAACAGCGGAGCTAATGGCCTTTCCGTGCTCATCATCCTCACTTCCCTTTCCCACCCCTTGCTATACTATACATTACAAGGCTATCCTTTTCTATACCCTCTCCCCTCCTCTTTTCCCTCCTCACGACCCTCACTTCCCTTTCCCCCCCCCCTTGCTGCACTACTGTATGTATGGCAGTGGTATGGTTTACCGTCTCCCCTCCTCCTTTCCCCCACCTCATCCTCACGTCCCTTTCCCACCCTCGCTATACTATACTGCACATGGCTGTGCGCTACCCTCCTCCTTTTCCTCCTTACCATCCTCATTTCCCTTTCCCGCCCCTTGCTATACTACGCTATACAAGGCTACGCTTTACCCTCTCCCTCCACCTTTCCTTCCTCCTCATCCCTACATCACTCCTCCTCACATTCACTTCCATTTCCCACCCCCTTGCTACACTACTATACTGTACACTACACTATACTATGCACTATAATATACTACACCATACTATACTATAGGAGCTCCTTGGCACATACCCGCTTTCTGTGGCGCACACCCACCCACCCACTTGTGTGCGGACGATCCCGGAGTTTTGCCAAGCTTAGACAGTTCCGCGGTTAAAGACGGGAAGGAATCCTCAAGGGGTGCCAGATTGTCTTTAATTAAGAGTGTAGGTCGCTTCTACGTAAAGAAAGAAACAGTGAAATAAGCGAAAGATAAAGAAGGAGTCGAGGAAGCCATGCAGACCTTGGAATGTGTGAACAGGCGCCCCGATTCCCGCGGACAACGCACACCGCTTGCACAGCGTGTACAGATGCCCAAGACTACTCTTCACGCGGCGTCCGCGTACGCGACTCGGTTGTTTATGCATACCGCGTGCTTTCGGCGGTATTTCACGCGCCCCCGCTGGCAGCCTTGTCTCTCACTGGCTGCGTGCCTGCGCTTGCGTTTATGACTCTAATGTATACGTGAGACAGAAACAGATTGCAGCGGGCTGGTCGTGTGCGAACGTATAAAGCGAGTACAAGGCCTGCGAACGCGACTGTAATGTGTAGTGCCTGAGCGCATGCGCGTTTGCTGACCCACTGGTTCTTGTAGCCTGATGTTGCTTGCTGAATATAAACCGTGAGACGGTGTATGCGGGGATTCAAAAAGAAAGAAAGAAAAAAGGAAGAAAAAAGACAAGACAAGACAAGACAAGACAAGACAAGACAAGACAAGACAGACAGACAGACAGACAGACAGACAGACAGACAGACAGACAGACAGACAGACAGACAGACAGACAGACAGACAGACAGACAGACAGATAGATAGATAGATAGATAGATAGATAGATAGATAGATAGATAGATAGATAGATAGATAGATAGATAGATAGATAGATAGATAGATAGATAGATAGAATTCTAGGCCGCCGTACGTCAACGCCGCACACAATTTAGCCGCACGATTAGAGTAAGTGTACAATTACATCGCTTTCTCCTATTAACAAAACACTGGTCTCGAAGGCTTTGTCTTTGCGGTCTTAGCGCACCGGAAACGACTGCGAGAGACGGAAACACGTGACGGACGCCATCTACTGTGCACCCCGTGCCATGCTACGGGTGAGATGTTGCAAACGCTAACGACTCCTCAGCTCGTCCCCTCCGACGCTGGTATATCATCATCCCGTTCTGTTTGTTTCTCTGCCCCCGCGGTAGCCGCTTACCCCGCTGACCCTCCTACCGTCTTACGCAAACAACGGTCTCGCGGACCCTAATGACGTAATTGTGTACAAGCGAGGCGAGATGACACGCGACGCGTGGCGCGTCCTCATTCCAGTAGTTCAGTTCCTCCTCACCAGGCGCAATTTCGTCAGCGTCGTCTGCTTTGTCGTCTGCTGTGGCCTTGTCTGTTCAGTCGTGTTCAGTTTGTTTATTCATAGTTTGTTTTCTCAAATAACAGACGACACCCATGTATGTGAGCGGTATTAGTTGGCGTACACATTGTCAAACAGAAAATAATAATTATTATTGCGCATACCCTTGTGGAGAATCTGCTTGGCTATATATATATATTTTACTGATGTCGATGCAAAGACGCCAAGAAAATACGTATTCGAACGAAAACTCGATGTAACATGCTTCGTAGATGCGTGCCTAAGAAAACATTTGTTTCGCCAGTCCAGAAAGCGCAGAAGGGGCAGATCTCTTGACACTGCGGTACTTGGAAAACAAGTAGAGTTCGAATTGTTGTTTGTGCTGTGGTACGACGCACAGCGATCAGCTAGTGTTCTATCTCATAGTGTAGCACCCTGTATACCCGTCCGCAATCAACTGCGTTCCAATGGTATACAGCCGGAATCGTAAACGGAAGTTTCGGAATTCCAAGCAACTGTGGTGCTGGGATTGGAAACACTTACATCGTATATTTCTAGTTCATCGGGCTCTCTTCTAAGTGTTTCCAATCCCAGCACCACAGTTGCGTGGCGCTCCGTGTGTGTGTTCCTATTCTTCGTCCGTGTCTTATTCGCGCCTTAAAACTTCAAATATGTTAAACCAACAAGCCCAGTCTGCCATTCTTACATCCAAGCAACTGCGTACGTGCAAAACGTACGTGTGCATCATATAGAGAGACATGGAGAGTTAAAACGACTGCTAGGCGGCGCTTTAGTATGTAGACGAAACAAAAGAACGAGCCATAAAGAACGCCACCTATGCTGTCCCGGTCAACACAACAGTCGGCTAGGTCAGTGAGCTTTTGCTCCGCTAAAAAAAAAAAAAAAGAACACACAGACACACCGCGAGAGGGCGGCAGTGGGTCGAGGTTAACCAAACTCTACTCATTTTCCACAACAAGCGCAGGCACCCCGACTGGTTCACAACAACTGTCTCGCCTCTTGCGTCACTCGAATTCCCTTCTGACGCTCGTAATGCTTTCCTTCCTGTCACCGGTAGCTCGTGTATGCGACATACTGTAGCCTCCAAGATTGCCAACCAGCGGGGTTCTCAGAGGCCATATCCCTCTTCAGTTGCACGGGAAGGGGGCGCTACGTGCGCGCCGCACAGTGGAGACGTGCGTTCTAGTCCAAGGACAATGTAGGAGGCCGACAAAAGCCAGCTATGCGACCTGCGCGGACGCGTACGCTCATTCGTCCGGATATATGCGTGCGAAAAGCTTTTCGATGAAAGCCAAATACGTGCAGTGTAGCAGAAGCCGCATCATACGGCGGGTTGGCCACGAGCGCGTACCGCAAGAAACCCAAAACGAGACTAGAAGTGGACGCTCGTCGCCTGTCGTATGAAAAGGATCACGTCGCTAAGACGCGGTGGCACTGCCGTCCTAATCCGAGTACAACAGTTTTTCCTTTTCACAAAGCGCACTTTGGAAAGCTATCGCCGTATTAGCGAGATTAACGAATTTGGTCACGTTGATGTCCAGTGATGGTCACGTTGATGAGCTTGACGTACGAAGCGGCGAACAGCGAAGAGTCAACGAAATCGTCCGCGCTTTTTGTGTCCAGTCTGCACCACGTGACCTTACGAAGAAACTTTCAAAGCACGAAAGCTAACTAAATGCTTCGATATAGTCAGGCGGACACTAAAGCATACCGTACAAGCCATCTTCGCTTCGTAATTATACTTATGCGTTCTAGATGGTGTAATAGCAAGTGCACTTTGTAACACTCCGGAATTATTAACGAGGGATTAGCAGCGCAACAGTCGGCTAATCCATCACATACACTGTGACACGCATCCGGGGCACTGGTACCCTGCGCACTGCCTGATTCGGACCATGCTGTCAAATTTTGTAATGACGGCAATTTGGGCTGATCGGGGAGGGCTAGAAACCTTGAGGGCCGACCAGAGCTGTCACGATGGCGAATTCGACAACAACATGGCGGAATTAGTAGATAGTGGCCAGAACCCAGCCATATTGGTGTTCTATTCTCCCAGTGGCCGGTGCGATAATAAACTAAACATTGTAATACATGAAGGTCTAGCCGGCGCTGCGATCGCAAAGCCGTAGGGAGCAGTCTAAATGCAAGTGCGTGTTTGCTCCGTGTCAGCTATGAAGCGAACTGTCGGTAGTATACATCGACCACGTCATCGTGCTAATAGATTGAAACATTCTCCGTCGTGTTGTTTCTGCTTCTTAACCTTCTACTTCCCGAGTTTTCAAGAAATCAAACTATTTCTACCGCAATCACGAAAGCCCTTGTACACACGCAGAGACAATGCGAATAGATCACGCATTTATAACGCGAAATTACGTTGAAAAGAACTACCGATGGTTTGAATAGCCACGAAACCGTCCGAATCCTAAAAGAAGACATCACTTACTGCCAATCATTCCCGCACTGCAGCTTGCGAACCGTCGTAATATATACAGCAGCTTCTGTGAACACTAGAGCAACCATTTTCTATGCCGTTATTCTGATAGGAATGCCTTCGATTCACATTGTGGCCTCTGAGATCGGTACGACGCACTTGCGCCGGTCGCAACCTCGTAGGTTACCCTTAGTTACCCCGATATGGTTTATCCTGCAATAACTTTCACTGCACGCAATTGCTGAAAACGCCATGCGGAGCTCCCTTTCAGCACCCGTTGTGCGGAGACAACCGAGAGCTGGAGAGAGTGGTCGGGGAGAGGGTTTGTGAGGGAAAGGGAACGCTGAACAAAAAGACGGATGGGAGAGAAGGAGAGCAACCGGGCAGTGGAACGCGATTCCGGTCCGGAAAGACGCGATGCTGCAACGAATGCATCGCGTTCGCCATGCATGCATTCATGTGTGCCTGCATGTGTGCCTGATCCATTTCGTGGTGGCCAAAGGTGTAGTAAGCGGGTAGTGTTGGGGTGTCGGGGGTGTTCAAACACCTGACACCTTACAGTCCCTGCTACGCCTTTGGTCATCATCAACGTCATTCTCCACTGCAGGACGAGTGCCTTTCCTAATGGTCTCCAGTTTACCCTATCCTGCGCGAGCTGATTCCGTTTTATCCTTGCGAACTTCTTAATTTCGTCACTCCATCTAACTCCCCGCCTTCCTCGACTGCGTTTCCAATTCCTTGGTAACCATTCTGTCGCTTGATGTCAACTAGATTATCTGCAACCCTTGCTTCTTCCCTGGCCCATTCTGCCATCTCCGATCTCTTAAGGTTACTCCTATCATTTTTCCTTCCATCGCACGCTGCGTGGTTCTACACATTTTGTCTCTAGTTGATTTGCTATCCTCCATGTTTCAGCTCCATGCGTTAGAACTGGCAGTACGCAATGGATAGCCCCTGGTAGCCTCTGTTTACTGCAGCGTGTTTCCAAGCCTCAAAGAGCGCTGCAGCAAAACTCCTTCCGGTCACCGCCACATGCTGGAGAGTCACGTGACCTGGGCAGAAACGTCACATAGGACGTCGTACCAAACCCAATCTATTGAATGAAAGGGAAGGATTCTCAGTATGTACTGGTGAGCTAGTTGGTGAGCCATGATATTGCCGAAGCAGCGCACGAAAGACACGTGGTATTATTACATCATCATCGTCAGCCTGACTACGCTCACTGTAGGGCAAAGGACTCTGACATGTCTCACCAGCCAACCCGATCCTGTGCCTGCTGCGGCCACTTTGTCCCTTCTCTTGAAATCCACTCTGTCACTCTTAAAGGGACACTCAAAAGAGAAGCAATGAATCGGTTTAGATCGATAAATTGTGCTCTGGGAACTCTAACGTCGTTAACTTCGCCATCGTAGGTTTATTAATAGAGGAGTAGATCAAGTTCAAAGTTTCATTTTTAAATTTCGCGCCGAAATCTCCCCGCGTGACGTCACGGATTGCAAAGTGTATATATCGTATTTTGGCGCCATTGGCTCAACAACATTACCCCAAACTTAGTATGTTAAGTCTCTGGCCCCTTCAGAGGACAATGTACTTCATTTTTACCGATTAGGAACTACGTAGTCCCTAGTAGGCGCCGTCAAAACATGTGACGTCACGGCGAATGGTGCGGAAACTTTCAAGGTGGCGTCGCCACCCACATTTTGTTTTTCCGCGTTTTTCTCGCTTACTAAGCGTCTTCTCGCAGCAAGTTTTTGGTATCGTGAAAGAGTACTTTACTAATATGAGAAAAATCGTTTTGCTCTTTAGTGTCCCTTTAATGACCAGCTGTTATCTTGCCGGCGCTACATGCACTGCCCATGCCCATTTCTTCTTCTTGATTTCGACTAAGATGTTCTTAAGACCCGTGTGTTCGCTGACCGCATGGTGTTGCATAAGCATCGTTATGTTGCCGGTGTCAGCGGTTAGCCCGTGTCACTGGAAGGCCAGTAACGCACACCGTGCCGCTTCTCGCTGTTTTGCCAGTATCGCTTATGAGATCAATACAATCGACTGAACAGAAAAAGAAGAAGAAGGCTTTCGCCTTCGAGTCGTCTTAGGCGAATACAAAAGGGACCCCGTGATTTTCCTCAGGCCTCTTTGTACACTAGCCTGCAGTACACTGTTCGCACGGATCTGCGACATAAACGAAAGTACGTTGTCGGTTTACAAGAATGATGGCGACCGTGGCAGTGAGGCATAAACTCATTCTCTCTCTCTCTCTTTTTTAAAGGTCGCCATCTACAGGAAGCGAAGTAGGCGGCGTGTCCCATTTTTTGTTCGGGAAGGGGAAACGCGCTTCCGGAATTCGACCGCGCCGCGCCCTACATGCGAACAAACGCGGTAACCCTAGAGGACAAATGATAGCGGATGCTATGCAGAGAGGACGGGATGAGAGGGAGAGGGTGAGAAAGGGGAAATGGCGAACGAAAGCGTTATTTCATCGATGCAAGGACGCGAGCTTCGCGCGGGGCGAAAAACCGGTACGCTACGCACATCCGTACATACATCCATACTCAGTGGTACACGTGCGCTGAAGTCTTAGAAGGAGACAGCTAGAGCGCGCGCCGTACACACGCAAACACATACAGAAAACAAACGCGCAAATAAACAAACACTAAAACACACACACGCGTTGCCGATGTCGTGTACGTGCACAACCAGCAAGAAGACCATGACCCGTTAGAACGTGAGAAGATGGCCTCGCTATGTTATGCGTCGCGCTTCTTTTCCATAATGCAATCCAACTGCTTCAAGCGTGCTATTATGGTCATTGTCAAATTCCGCCTTGTTCTCAACTCTGATTGGTCCAGAGGGTTGCTACGGCCTCTCTGATTGGCTTAAAAATGCCGCCGTTACGTAATTTGATAATATGACGCAATCTGACAGCGTTCAGAGCAGCACCCCAAGTATACACCACTTCCTATAGAGTACAGCGAATCGTAGAGTTTGTCAAATGCTCGCCAAAAACAATCATCTTGGCCATCAGTCTATCTTATCAGCTTTATCTTAGGAGGCTTTTTATCTAATACTTATCTTGAGCAAGTCTTCGAATAAAAATTTCAGTTGCGATTCAGCGCTCGTGTCGTTTTCTTTCTTGTAATTCTGTGCTTGGACTGTTTTTGTTTTTAAATGCGAAGCATTTCTTAGCGAACTTCTGCGACTTTGAGCGTATCTATCTATCCATCTATCCATCTATCTATCTATCTATCTATCTATCTATCTATCTATCTATCTATCTATCTATCTATCTATCTATCTATCTATCTATCTATCTATCTATCTATCTATCTATCTAGCCGCCTACGACTTTGTGCTCTCCTGGCCCTTTCGTTAATCGGATGTATACCAAAATTGGTGTGTCATAACATGGCCTTATTACGAACATAAATGACAGGTCATATCATGAAAATCATGACACGCATGTCATGAACAGCATGATTTACATTCCACGACCTTAGGCTCTTGCGGCCGTTCCGTTAACTTCATATACACCAAAATTGGTACGGCGTGACAAGAATTCAAGACGAACATAATGACTGGTCCTAACATGCAAATCATGACGCACATGTCATGCGCAGTATGATTTACATGACATGGTCTCTGGGCGCTCGCGGCCGTTTAAATGAAGGGATATATACGAAAACTGGTATGACGAGAGATTTCTGTATGGCGAACATAACTGACACGTGGTAACATGAAAATCATGACATGCATGTCATGTATGGCATGATTTACATGCTATAGACCTACTCCATGTTTGTAAACAGCGGTAGGCGCCGTCGATATATTTAGCGCCCTTGTAGCGACGTCACGGCGCGTAGGCTCCGCCCAGTCGGTCCAGCTTGAAGCGCGCTACCGCCCTCTATGATCACGTGACAACTGGCGCAGCAGGTGCAAAAGCTGCCTCCGAGCACCGCGCGTCGGGGCGCCTCCCGCATGCTTACAAGCGGCGGCCGCAACGGAGGAACTTGCAATGGCTGTAAGAGGGACTCTGAAATGAACATCATGTTGACGTGCTGCTCTTGCTCTGAGAACCTCATAGAAACATGTGGTATCTTGACTGTGGGAATGTGGTCATTTGCGAATGATCATCGCCGTTGCGACAGTCTAGGTCACACGTGTACGTTTTATTTGTTAACTAATGAAACGGCGATCTCGGCGACACTTTCATCCGTGACACGCTTGCGATGATGCTTCAACTACACCATGTGGACAAGGTGGTTACGTATACCTGTCAAGTCTGCCAACCGCGGGCCGCGGCTCCGTCTGTACGCTCAAGTCGAGTCCGCGCAATGCGTACAGCCCGTAAACAGACTCGGCAAGTTTCCCCAGTGTTGTTTTTCTGTGAATTCTGACAGACATGGGCATATCGTCAAGCGCACCGCTGCCAGAACAGCCTCACGATACACTTTTGTCAAGTGTCTCATCGCAGCCGCATAAGATTTGGAAAAGCATAGTCGAAGTCGCGGCTGCGTTAATGAACCGTGCCCAAGCAGAAAGAAACACATGCGCCATGACCGAGCCGAACTTCACGCGAGTACAAAGAAATCCTTTTGGCGCGTTTAAGACTTATATCAACAATGGAAAAAGATATCAACAATGGCAACTGTGAAGAATTCTCCGCATATCACAATGCTATCCACAACGTTAACGTGCTTTGAGGTAAACGTGCTCGCTATGCCTCCACGCAAGGCTTATGCCAAGAAATGCGGTGCTGCACATTACAATCACAAACGCTTCACTAAGCTAATCCTTTCTGCTAGGTAAGCCGCCCGAAAACATAACCGATGAGCCGGCGTCGAAGACAAGTTTTCGCGTTTTACAGCTGCCGTTAATTTCTTGCGACGGTCTTCGTAAACAGCTAATGAAAAAAAAAATAAGCTTATTCCATCCTTCTCGTGCCTTCCTGAGCAAATAACTGTGGCACTGCTCGTCGTTACACCGTTTTTTCTTCTTTGCACGACGGCAAAAAGCGCACGCACCAGCGAAAACACAGCAGCAACTGCTGTAGGCACGGCGGCTTTTGCCTACCGCGCGAAACTAAACGCCCGACGACAGCGCCACCGCATTTTCGTGACGTATGTCCGGTGGCATAGGTGTATACTCGTGGTGCACTCGCCGCCATTTCGCTCGTTTGATATACACCAAAATTGATATTGCGCGATGTGACTGTATGACGAACATAAATGAGAGGTCTTAACATGCGAATCATGTTATGCATGTAATGTACGGTATGATTTACATGCCACTGTCATGGTGTGCTTCCGGCCGTTTTGTTAAGTAGATATATACTAAAATTGGTATGGCACGACACAAGTGCGTGATGAACATAAGCGACAGGTCATGCATTGTATATACCAGAATATGCGCTTCATTGGCATGGTGTATACTAGATTGTGCATGCATGCGTGCATGGCAAACATGCGATATATGGTGGACTAGATGCAATGGCATGAATGATTTCATTTGGCTCAAAGACAAACAAGGCGATGTATGCAGCTCTTTGCTGGCTGCTTCGCATTACATCGATTCCCACAGTGCGTGGGATCTGCCGAATTTTTTTTTTTCTTACCTTACACGATGAACAAAACCCACCTAGCCAAATTTTCAGTTCTAATCCTATCTTATGTCCACTACAGGGCTAAAGGTCACTCCCCAACGGTGTCCAACTTGCCCTGTCCTGTGCGAGGAGCTGACTCAATTTAATTTAGCGCAAGTTTCTGAATTTCTTCACTCCAACTAACCTTCTGCCCTCCTCAGCCACGTTTCCCACTCTTCTGTATCCATTCCGTCGCTCTAATTGATCATCGGCTATTTGTCCTTCGCATTACCTCATCTCCCAAGGTCAATTTTGTTCTATTAATGTCCGCTAGAATGTCGGCTACTTCCTGTTTCATCCACAGTTCACCGATACCACTTTGTTTGTTCTGTTCTTTGCATATTGAGGTTCCGGCGCAAAAAAAGAAAACCCTAGCAATTATTTTTCACCCTTTTAAAAGGAATCTGTCACGCTCGAACTCACCGCAAGAAAAAAAAAACTAATAAAATAATACTAAACGCGATCCGACGTGACGAGGACGTATGCAGCTGCCTCACCCTTGACTTTGAAAACTCCAGAGGAAGGCCAGTAATGCGTGCGTATAGAACGCCATTCAGATGTCACGTGACATCACTCAGACTTACAGAGGGAGGGAGAAGAAGAGGAGGCGCGTATACACAACAAAATCGCGTAATTGCGGCTTCTATCTTGCCTCCCTTTCTTAATTTCTTTCTTGTCTAGAAATAACATGTTTTCTTACACCTTGAAGCTATGCACTTTGTCAATGAAGGCTCCCTGGGCGCCGCCATAACCCTTTCCGGGCTGCTGTTAATATGCGTGACCCCACCCCCCAAAATGCACTGCCGAGGCTGTGACGTCAGCTTTTGTACGATCCCCCGCGACAGCCTCCTTCCCTCCTTTGGAAAGGTTTACAGCTCCGCATATAGGAAGTCCGGCAGGCACGGATACGTCATATAGAAGTCACGTGATCCACATACCATAGAAAAACACCAGCTCGAAACGGGATACCGTTTGAACAAAAAGTCACGTGACTCACGCATAACTTGTATGAAGAAGAAAAAGAAAAAGAAAGGCGCATTGACAAAGCTATACTGGCTATACCATCGTCACGGTTTTTCTTTTTCTTTTTTTTTTCTCTCTCTCGAAAGACCGGCCTTCCGACCTAAGCTCTCTCTCTACACGGGGAAAACCGGCACGGATGAATATAACAGCATGTGCTATATACGTGAACGCTTCGCGAGGACGCCGTTGCGTCCTTTAGCGTTCCGTTGTGGACGTCGGCATTGTGACGAAGAAGAAGAGCACGGGGGGGGGGGGGGGGGGGGCACGCCACAGGGAAGCCCCGTGTAGGAAGTGGCCCTGCGGCGCTTCGGTACCATTAAGAAAAGAAAGCCCAGAAGACGAGGAAGAAGAAGAGGTTGAGGAGGAGGACAACCAAGGAGAGAGAGAGAGAGAGAGAGGAAGAAGGCGAGATAGAAGAAGACACGATGCGCCAGTGCTGGCCTTCCTTCTTCCCCCTTCGCCCCCCGGGACAGTGCAGGTATCTCTCTATACACGACGCTCGCGGAGGTGATGCGTATACCATATTCAATAGAGTACAACACGAGCTCCTCTTGCTCTTGCTTCTCATCTTCCCCTCTCTGCTATTTCTCTTTCCTCTGACTTCCCCGACGGAGTTGGGGGAGGGAAGGGTGATGCTATCCGTACATGGCGGTCAGGAAGGTGACGTATATATATATTCAATAGAGAATAACAACTTCTCTTTCTTACTCTTGCTACTCCTCTTCGCCCTCTCCACTGACTTCCCCGACGGAGGTAGGGGAGGGGGAATCTATCCATACGTGACGGTCAGGAAGGTGACGTATATATATATATTCAATAGAGAACAACTCCTTCTTACTCTTACTACTCCTACCCCTCTCTCTAGTAACGCCCTTTCCACCGACTTCCTCTACTGAGGTTGGGGAGGGGGAAGGAAGAATCTATCCATACACTACGGTCAAGAAGGTGAGGTATATATATTCAATAGAGAACAACTCCTTCCTCACTTACCCTCGCCACTGCCCCCTTGACTCGTTTCCTCAGTTAGAACTCACTCACTCATTTTCCTCTTGAGGCGTACGTAGTCGTGGTCTGTCGCGTAGGAGGATACCGAGGGGAGGGGGGGGCGGAAGGGGCATCGTCGGGCGTATATAGTTATTCTATGAACGCGCCGCGGCGGTATGGTTCGCGTTCCGGGTCATCTGCGGCGTCTAGCGCTGGCTTATCTGGACGGCAAGTCGTCGGCAACGGACCCCCACAGAGGGTGGTGGAAAGAAACCACCGACAAGGAGACGTTGCGGACAAGACGCGGAAAGAAAAACGGCGTTGTGGGGCTCCAGGCTTTAGAGCACACGAGCACTGAGCCACAGAGGATCAATAAATCAATCAATCAACTAATCAATCAAATATATATATACACATAGGGATATATATACGGAAGTACGTGCCATCGCACATGGCTGAAAGGGGTCCTCCGGTTAGAAAATTACATCTTGAACATCTTCAACACATCGCAGATAACGGCATGGACAAGAGGGGTCGAAGGACACACCACAGCGCCGAACTAGCAACCAAATCTTATCTGATATTACAAGCACACTTATAAACTGACAACCTGATGTCACCCATGTGGCCACTTCCCACATGACGTCAGAAGGCAACCATTCTGAATCCTAAAGAAACAACCCCCCAAGAGCAAGCATAAGAAATCCCAGGCACTTCCCTGTGAACAATAAAACCGTAGCAATAAAAAGATTGCTACGGTCCTGAGCGTTCCAAGGAAAGGTACTCGCTATCATGTATAAGACGATAGAAAGAGAGCTAGTGCACTGCTCACCCCTCTTTCTAATGTTAAACTTCAGTGGTCTTTCTGGTGATCTGTTTCTTTAGGATTCAGAATGGTTGCCTTCTGACGTCATGTGGGAAGTGGCCACATGGGTGACAGGTTGTCAGTGTATAAGTGAGCTTGTGAGCAGATAAAAAAATTTAGTTGCGAGTTCAGCACTGTCGTGTGTCCTTCAATCTCATCTTGTCCGTGCCGTTATTTGCGTTGTTTTCAATATGTTAACACAATAGCGTTAAAGAGCTCGTTTCGCAGAAATTCCGGTGTCGGTGTCGGCGGCGGCGTCTTTGGTTGTGAGCGAAAAATCAACGTTGTGTCCGTGAGCGAAAACGTCGCGGCCGGAAGATCCTACGGGCGCTTTTCATTGGCCATTTTCACGGAATACGTATACGGCGGAGTACCACGCGATACGTACAACAGAATACGCACCGCGGAACACCATGGAATAAGTATGCAACATAATACGCAACGCGGAATACGTACCACGGAATACGGAATACTGTTTAAAAATAAACGCTCTACGAGCGCTTTTCAGTATGGTATTCCGTATTACATGGTACGGCATAGATCCGCAGTGCTCGTAATACGCGAGGGAATATGGTACATAGAACACAGCCGTTCACCGTTAACAAATCGTGCTGTCAGGGGTGGAGGAGAGGATAGTATTAGCTGAGGTATAATTCCGCCTATAAAAAGAATATGAAGGACACTGAAGAAAGAAAGAAAGAAGAAGAAAGAAAGAAAGAAAGAAAGAAAGAAAGAAAGAAAGAAAGAAAGAAAGAAAGAAAGAAAGAAAGAAAGAAAGAAAGAAAGAAAGAAAGAAAGAAAGAAAGAAAGAAAGAAAGAAAGAAAGAAGCGGCGGCCTCCGCTTTGAGAACTTCCGCATAATATTCTTCCCGAGAGTGTATAGGATTCAAAAGCGTTCTCCGCTATAAAAAGGTGCCACCATCGCTGCTGCCATTTGTAAGCCGGGCGTCTGCGCCTTTACTTCTTCTTCCTCTTTTTTTTTCTTTTTTGCGTTCCTAGCGGTCGCAGCGCGAGGGTTGACCCGGAACCGACTGACCGCGACCTCTGCTCGGCGTCTTTCCCAACCTTAAGGGAGCGCAGCTCGAGTCCGGAGAGGAAACAATAATAAATAAACGAACGGTAAATAATCTGACAAATGCTTCGAGCGATAGCGGAGCCAGGAGATGTAGTTCCGCCTCGCATCGTCAGTATATACAGTTAACAACAACAACAAAGCAAAAAAAAAAAGAAAACGCTATGTAAACGGGACACGAAAATCACTACTCGGGAACCGGGAATCTCGAAGCCAATTCTACAGCCCGCTATAAGAACACTGTTATCTCGCAAAAAAAAAACAGAAAAAAAAACAGGAATTGATAGATGTTTCACGCGATAGCGGAGGAGTGAAGTTCCGCTTGTGGCCGTCAGTATAGGAAGAGTATTCATTTAGGGTTGAATATGCAAATGCCGGAGGCTTATTAGACACGCATGCGCGGTGACGGCGAGTGGTTTCTCTCTCGCGAGAAAGGAAATTGATAAATAAGCGGCGATAGTCGTCTGTAAGAGGCGTGTGTGTGTAAGTGTGTGTGCGAGAGATTGAAAGGAGAAGGGTTCATTGCCTCGTCACGGTTTCCGGATGTCAGGGCGTGCGGTGACCACGGCTAGCGGCTGAACCTGTATTGAGTTATACGGGCTTACGTGCCGATAAACGATATGATTAAAAGGCACGCCATGTATAGCGGATGACTCCGGACTCAATTTGACCGCCATGGGTTTCTTTAACGTGCGCTGGTAAACGGAAGCACCCGGATGTCTTTGAATTTCACCCCTCCTCGACCCCCGTGTACATGCGCCACCATCGTGGCCTAGAGTCGAACCCGCGCCCCACGTGCACAGCAGCGAAACGCCGCAGCAGATATGCTGCAAGGCAGGCGTACGTTGGTATAATTTAAGGCATAACATGCGGAGTGTACTAAAAGGATAAAAATTGATTGATTGATTGATTGATTGATTGATTGATTGATTGATTGATTGATTGATTGATTGATTGATTGATTGATTGATTGATTGATTGATTGATTGATTGATTGATTGATATGTTAGATCATGCGGGAGCCTTCGAGCCATGCGTGCAGACGCTCATCAGGAAGGCCTCCGGAGCCACTTTCAGTCACGTAAATATGCTATGCTCAAGGGCAGTCTCTCGAATTAAAAAAAAAACTAACAAACGGAAGTTGTCAACGTACGTAAGGGGGTGCTATTCGGACACTGCAATTCCGCTAAATTGTCAAATTCACCATCTTGTCAACTCTGATTTGCCCGGAGGGCTTCTACGGACTCTATGATTGATTGGCTGGAAATGCCTCCGTCATAGAATTGGGCAAGATGAAATTTTTGGTGTCCAGAGTGCTTCGGCGTTACACGTGAGAGACAGATGGCGCTCGCGTCTGCAAAAGTCACAGGGTAAAGGCCCGCTGAATCTGAACCGCAGTTCCGGGGCGATACAGTTTGACCAAGCACGCACCTTTCGTTTGCGCATCCAAGCGACACTTTTCTTAAGTTAATTGCAGCGCGCGATGTGATTAGTGAAACTACTGCTCCGTGCCTATATTTTATTACGTCCGCCCTTTTTGTGTGGCACTAGTGACAAACGACAAGATTTTACAGCTGTTGGCAAGCTCTCGAACAAACGACAAACTTCTGCAACGGCCGAGACGCGCGGTGCCGACTGCGCATGACCGCGCTTTTCCAAACGGGGGAAAAAAAAAACACGTCCGCTTACTCCACCTACACAGGAAGTCGAAGTCAGACGGCAATATGTGACCATTTCCGGTGCACCTAGGCAGGAAAAAGTTTTTTGTTTCTTTGTTTCTGTACCCACTTCTACCCGGGAACGCGCGGCTGTGTCTGTCAGCTCCTTTACGCACGACTGATGAGCACGTCTAAGAAATACGAAAACAAGCAAACGAATGCGATGGCGGCGGTGTGCTTGCAGACGGTTTGGAGCAGACCGCTTGCAGACGATTTCGACCAGACGTTTGCAGACGGCATTTGCACACTGCTCAAAAACATGCAAATCAAGATTCCCAGGAAGAACCCAAAGGGAAGCTCACGAAGAACCAATGTTGGACCACACGATGCTCCGTGAAACAATGTTGGCAAAATCCTGAGCCAACATTGGCCCGACTTGCTACTACTGGCCTTAGACATTGCCATATCGGTCAGCGGTGTCGAAGTACGACAGGGTTTTGTACATATA
Organism: Rhipicephalus sanguineus; assembly: GCF_013339695.2. NCBI lineage: Eukaryota > Metazoa > Arthropoda > Arachnida > Ixodida > Ixodidae > Rhipicephalus > Rhipicephalus sanguineus. The sequence continues at coordinate 135,300,827 of NC_051182.1, read as the reverse complement.
TGATGCAGGTGACAATTAACAGCCGAATAGTACGCAATGGCACCGACATGCTTGCAAACTGCAGACGATTTTATTCGATCGTCTCTGCTCGCAGGGCGGCGGCGCCATCTTGAACACTACTGTGATCGCTGCATGCAATGAATATAGTCTCGTCCTATACGTAACCGAACCATACTTTTTACACGCGTAACACTGCGTTTTAGGACACTGTACTCAAGAAGCTCATGTAATCAAGCACTTTCGTTATTTTGGGACTTACATGCGGGCAGCTGACTAACAGAAGCTTGGTGCCTCTAACAGTTGGGGACCCCAGCACTAAGACTCTCTAATTTTGGGACTTACTTGCGGACAGCTGACTAACAGAAGCTTGGTGCCTCTAACAGTTTGGGGACCCAGCACTAAGACTCTCTAATTTTGGGACTTACTTGCGGCAGCTGACTAACAGAAGCTTGGTGCCTCTAACAGTTGGGGACCCCAGCACTAAGACTCTCTAATTTTGGGACTTACTTGCGGGCAGCTGACTAACAGAAGCTTGGTGCCTCTAACAGTTGGGGACCCCAGCACTAAGACTCTCTAATTTTGGGACTTACTTGCGGGCAGCTGACTAACAGAAGCTTGGTGCCTCTAACAGTTGGGGACCCCAGCACTAAGACTCTCTAATTTTGGGACTTACTTGCGGGCAGCTGACTAACAGAAGCTTGGTGCCTCTAACAGTTGGGGACCCCAGCACTAAGACTCTCTAATTTTGGGACTTACTTGCGGGCAGCTGACTAACAGAAGCTTGGTGCCTCTAACAGTTTGTGCCCTCTATACAGTGGGGACCCCAGCACTAAGACTATGTGAACTATTTCGGGCCAGCTACTAACAGACGCTTGGTGCCTCTACCAGTTGGGGAACCCAGCACTCAGACTCTCTAATAAAGCAAAGCAGAAGTAAGGAAATGGGACGTATGTGTGCAGATTTCTTGGTTCAGTTCACCACAGAACCAACACTCGCGGTTGCCGTATATACAAACATATGTGCGCTCCACTTATTCGCAGCTACAGTGTTGCCTGAACAAAACTCGACTCGTCATGTTCGCCAGCTGGCGAATAACAGAAATGGGTACAGAGCCGGATCGAAACAGTTGCCGGGAAACTCTTCGCGTACCCAATAAAAGCGTCGTAAAAAATGAAACAAAAACTGTGACAACATACGACTTGGCCTAGCGGTAACTAGTTACCGCTAGGCCAAGTCGTATCTCGAGCCGTGTCATAATATAAAAGTTGCAATGCCAACGGGGGAACTGTCTGGTACCTCTGTATTGTTGACGATCTTCGAACATGAAGAAGGTAAGTCCAACGAAAAAGCACCCAGTGAACTTTTCCAGCCGTGTATCAGCGAATCTTTCCTGCTACCTGTTTAGAACAGGTACTCTGCATTTCAACACTGATTTATCTCGGGCATATTTCCTGCATTATATGCATCTCAACATATCAGTTATTTAAGAAGATGGCACCTAGGCAGGAGCGCAGCCAGAAATCTTTTTTTTTTTTTGGCGGGGCTTTCAACCACCCTTTTTGTAAGTGCATGCGTGTGTATGTATGCGTGTTATATACGCGAAACTTAAAATCAGGGGGTGGGGGATCTGAACCTCCCACCACTAGGCTAAGCCAGTGCACCGAGGCATACATGGTGACAGTCATACGCATGCGCCGCTATCTCTCAGAGCTCTATGTACGTAATGCTAAGAAACATCTTTCGCTAAACGAGCACGGTCAAGAAATTATCGGACAACGCAATACCCCATCACAGAGAAAACGGGTGGCAAAAGCTCGAAAAGATGTTATCGCCTCTTAAAAAAAAACGAAACGTACAATTCCGTAAGCGTGTCGCTTTGCCGAACAATAAGGAACTCAAAAACGATTGCAGACGCTGGACAGGGAACCTAAAGAACGGCTCACAAAAATAAAAAAGAAATGTAAAACGACCCGAAGGCCTCGTTTTTGTTTGCTTGTATTTTTCTTTCTTTCACTTCTTCCTTTCGTTTCTCAATTCCAGCGTTATGCATGTACACAGTTGTGCTACTACTACGACGCGCTACGCAAGCGTGAAGGTGCGAATGTAGGCATCTCTCGGGCGCGCTTCAGAAAATACGGGTCCCAGGATGGCCATCGTTACTTCTTCATCTTTCTCTTTTTCTTTCTTTCTTTCTTTGCTCCCTGTCTTTCCTTACTTCAAGCTCGCTTCAGCGAGTCCAGCGCTCACGTTAGGCGTTGCGTGCAACAGCGACCAACGGTTGCCTCTTTCCTCCACCAGGTGTCTCGCCTATGCAGAGGGCGCTGCGCCCGCGCGCTTGAGCGAGCAAGAACGACGAGGTTGGGGGAGGTGCTCACGGAGCTCAGAGTTACCCACTTCCGGCGCCAAAAAGGAAGTAGGTGAACGCATGCGCTGTACACCTATAGATAGGCCAAGCCACGCAGCCAGCTGGCTGGACACGCAAATTCGATGCGCGCGAGCAAGTCGTGTGTCTATTTGCTGGCTGCTGCTCTAGTGCAAGCGGAACACCAGAGTTCTCGACAGGAGGCGCGCGGTACGCATTTCATTGCGCGAGTGAATTGGAAGGCGGTCTCGCTTCGCCGACGCCACTACCGCCACCACCGCACGTGGTCGACCAAAATGTGTCCGTCAAGCGGATCTTTCCACGTGTATGTGTCTATGTAGTCGAAGTTCCGCCACTATAGGATGTGTATACAGCGCACGTTTAACGTTCCTTCCGCTGATTCATATATATATTTAAAGAAAGAAAGAAAGGTGAATTTTCTTTCTGTCGCAGATGTGAAGCGCCAGCAGTGTTTTCATTAACAGGGGAACGCACTGTACGCTTCGCAAACATTCATTGTATGACAATGTTCAGTATGACAGTGCTGCGTTTATAATTATGCAGGCACGTAGCCAGGATTTTTTTTCGGGGGGGGCCCAAGGCCTAATTGTTCGAAAGACAATCTTTCCATGGCAAAAACAAAAAAGTACCCTGGGAATATAGAGGGATGGAAAAATTTCGGGGGGTGCCCGGGCCCCCCGGGCCCCCCCCCTTGCCTACGTGCCTGTAATTATGTATGTGCAACATTGTGTTTATATCGTTAAATTGTACGACAATCTATGGAAAATGCATCTGCCTTTGCTGCTGTATTTGTTAATACGGGGCGAAGGACTCCCTCAAGCCATTCTTGAACGGCTTTTCCCTTCGTCTCACATCACATGCGTTGTGATCAATCAATCAATCAATCAATCAATCAATCAATCAATCAATCAATCAGTCAGTCAGTCATCGATACGGGGTGCACACCTGACAGAGACCTGTTTCTGAGAGGCTTTTTTCTCATCATAGCCTATCGGTATAACAACGTCGTTACGTTGTTATATCGATAGACTGTGATGCTCGTAAACGTAGACAGACTATACGTCAGACTCTGAGTGACCCGTTGCTACATTTCTTAAAAGCACAACCGACCCTGCATGCCTTCCATAGCAACAAGTATGTTTGTTCACGTGATAACGGTACGCGTTCTATGACTCCGCATATTTTGAAGGCAAAGAGCGCGTAGCAGACGACATGAAGTCGCGCGCAAGCAGACGGCAAACACACCACTGTCGTCTGCTGTCTTGCTTTTCGTCTGCTAGCAAATAACACCGCCTTCTTACTCTCTCTCTCTCTCTCTGTGAGTCACGTGGCCATTTGAAAACCTTTATGTGAAACACGAGCCGATTTCTGCAGACAATCTCGTAAAAAGTTGATGAAAGAAGCCTGAACTGCTCTGCAGTTAGTACACACACAGTGTGAACCTGAACCGGCGAGTTTTCGGCGTTCTGAAACTGGAATGAAAGCCAACGTGCCGTACGGTCTTTAAGTTTTCACTGCTCTCAGCCGCCCTAAGTACAAAACATCGTAAAAGTGGGCAGGCAGTGACGTACTTCAGCACACGTATAAAAGTTGTGACCCAATTTCTTCCAGAACGCCTGATACGCCCATCGTGGGAAGACCGATAAAAACGTCTTAGTTCCGCCTACAATGCAGTACTTCAATGGCGTCAAATGAAGTGGTCCGCGTACGTGGTGTGTGTTATCACACTTGCAATAGTGAGCTCCATTTTGTGCGCTGCGGAGAATGTAAGAACTACAGTTCCTGCCAAAAGAAGCGACAGAAAATGCCAATTTCCCGAAGAAAAAGAAAAAATAAAGTACTATACTTCAATACGCGGGAAAAAATGAACGGTAGCCCTAACGGTACACAACTGGGAAGTCTAAAGGCCCCACGTATCGGTGTCAACCGATCACTAAGATAAGCGCGTCTTTCTTTTTCGGAGCCATAGTCGTAAAAGAAAAGCCACTCGGTGCCCGAAGAAGCTGCCAAGACGGCTCGGTCAGTGGTGCGAAACCAGAAGTACGGCGGGAGGTGGGGTGGGGGGCACACAAAGAAAGCTGTGGGGGGTGCTTTTCTAGAAGGACAAAGCCACGCCCACCGGCAGCGGCCATCGCGGAACCCGAAAACGCTTCGCCTGGGTGTTCTATTTTTATTTTACTTAAGCGACGTCGTAGGTGACAGCAAGGAAGAAAGGATGCGTAGCTAAGCCTCGCGACAGAGACGCCACCTGTGAAAGACCCGTAGCAGACGACGTCACTTCTTTCATTCATGCGTTGTCTGCTCGCTGGAGGAGAAACTCGCCGTTCCCGCGCACGGCCCCCGCTCCAGACGTGAAAGTGCGGGAACTGCAAACCGTAACAAAAGCCCCCAGCCCGAGTTTCAGACTACACGCCTCAACTTCATTTCTTTGAAAGTGCTCCGGCCCGTCCCAGCATTCTTCGAAAGGGCGGGCGGTCTGTCTTTCCTCCTCTCACCGCTTTTGTTCGCAAAGACAAAAGCCAAAATGAAGCCGCAAGAAGCGCCTCCCTGACGAAACGCTCTGTCGATCTGCTTCGGTCCTTCTGTTGTCCGCTTTCGGTTATTCTGCCGTCTGCTACACCCCGTGCCTTACAGCAGACGCTGCCACTTGCTCACGCAGCCTTTGTGCAAGAATTCTAACGCCAGTGGTGGCGATTGCGTTACGGAACGCACTGTCATTTGAGGCACCCGCGATGATTGCAACTTAGGTTAATTATTAGGTGTCAAACTATGCTATAGTCTTCTTCTACGCCTCTAATACAGTTCCTAACGGTCACTTCCTTGGAACGCTTCCTGCGCACGAGCTGAAACTACCACTTCCTTTAAAGGGACGGTAAACCGAAACAATAAGTCAATTAAGACCGGCAAAATGGTCTGTCAGAATCGTGCTTTCGGAAAAATTATTGCGTATCAGCAGAGAAAATTAAGACCACGTTTCCAGATTTTAAATCTTGCTCTAACGAATTGCTACCGACATGACAGATAGTCTGGGGCTTTAATGTATTCTCTCCTACTCTAGAAGTTTTACACTCTCTGGATTCAGCGTTAATGTTGCATTGTAATGTCAACGCGAACCGATCAACAATCAGAAGTAGACGGTCTTGCGATCCCTGAAGTCACAACAGCATTGTTGGGGGAATTTCGGCGCGGCGTCGCCACGAGCGCGTCATCGGTTTCAGTGCATTCGTCTGGCGCAATATCAGGCCTCATCTCACGGTAACAGTGTTTAAGGCAACAACTCGTAATATACCAATACAGACTTGAACTGATGTGCTTCTTTACCCAGTTTCACAATCCGTTACAGAATAAAGAACCAAAACTATAGCTGTAAAAGTAGCAAAGTTTCACGCATATCAGAAACAGACACCGACCGTCTGCTTTCACTGCTTGCAACGCCTTCTGCTCTGCTTGTTCAAAACCTGCAAACGTCTGCTCAGATTTCATGCGCGTCGTCTGCTTGGGTTGCATGTTACGTCGTCTGGTAATCCTACGCGTGTGCTGACTATGCAGGCAGAGGAAACGGTTACATCGAAGAGATGTTTTCGTTGCTTGCAACGTCGTCTGCTCGCGCACTACGTGCAACACATCGCTCGAATTTCACGCTCGTCGTCTGCTACGGCGTCATGCGCGTCGTCTGCTTGGATTGCATGTTCCATCGTCTGCTCCGGATGCCGAGCGTCGTCTGCTATTCTACGCGTGTGATGACTACGCGGGCAGTAGAAACGGTTACGTCGAAAGCGAGATGGGACAGGTGAATCGGAAACGTGGCTAAAGGATAGCGGCAAGAAAACAACAGATGGAAGAAAAGATGGCGGCCGAACGCAGTCGTCGACGCTGCTAGGAAAGATCACGCCGCAAGACTCGTGGATTACGCGCGGTGGTCCATTGTTCCGGTCAAGCGCATGGAAGCGCGCGTACCCTAGTTACGTCACAGAGGCCTCTGCGGATGCGACGTGCATATAATGTGTCAACCGGACCGCTGTATCGTTCATTATGTGAACGGGGAGTGGCCGTGCGCTCGAGCCCTATCTAATTTGAAGACAATTCACGTACAGCGGCTCTAAGCAATTAACGTTCCTAGAACCATTATCATGCCGAGCATGTCGAAATCAAACCGGGGAGGAACGAACGAAACGGCAAGATCCCGAGTAATGAATGGCGTACAGATTTCCGGTCACGTGTGACGACACCACGACTCTCGGTGGGCGGCAAAAACTGCGTCAGATCCGAAGAGGCGAGCAAAACAGTTTCGCTCGTTACTTGAGATTTATACGTACATCCAGGATGCGGATATATTCTCAGGTACATGTAGTCTCGCGGTTCTCCGAATCGTCCGAGAAGATGCGAGAGTACGAATAAAGACCAGCAAACGACATAAATCACGTGAGGCAATAGAGCAAGGACAAAAAAAAAAAAGACGTTTACGCGAGGCGCGGAAGACGGTTTATACTTTATAATGAAGCCGGTTATTCTAAGCGGCCAGTCTGGATTCTCGGAACTGCATTCCAATCCGAAGTCGTACGCAGACTTCGTGAACGTGGCTTTGTGATCACGTGGTCGACAGTAAATACACGAAGGTCATTTAAAAAGCTGGGAGCGTGTTTTAAACGAAACCATTGAGTTGAATGGAGAAATTTCATGAAGGCTTAGCGAAGCCGTTATTCTAAGCAGACAGCATGGATTCTCGGATCCATTTCAATCCAAAGCAGCATGCTTTCCTCGGTTAATTGTCTATTGGTTTCATTTGGTTTTGTCTAACAAAGAAACGAGCCCCTCGGGCAATTCCCCTTCTTTCGTATACGAAGTCACACTACGGCTTAGCGAAGCCGTTATTCTAAGCAGACAGTATGGATTCCTGGATCCAATTAAATGCAGTACCGTACGCAGACTTCGTAAGAGCGGCCTTGTGATGACGTAATGAACTCACCCGGTAAAACAAATAGAGCTGAGTGAAGCTAGGACGTCGAAAAATAGGCATAAAGAAAGAAGAAACGCGAACACCGGAACGTTGATCTATGAATGAACAACTGCGCATTGCGAGAACAAGTCGCAAATTAGTCAATTACTCAGTGAAGTCACGTCTACAACGGGTGTGGCCTTCTCCCCGAAGCTGCCGCTGATGCATGCCAAAAAGGTATGCGCTCGCCGCGAGGTGGCAGTCGAGATGCTAGAGAAAAAAAAAATGATTCGCAGGAAGAATTGTGTAACTGCGAATCTGCGCACAATGAGCGATGCGTTCTGGCTTACGGCCAGCGTAAGAAACCATGTATACAGCCATCGACAATTGAAATGCGAACGAGTTAGCGTTAACTATAAAACACGTTGATTCGTTCTTTACCACCACGCACGCCTAATGCCAGCATAATTTCTTTTCACCTTATACAGGCAATTACAACGAGGCTCAGACCATCTTTGGCAAAAATAAAATTAACAGTCCCGATTAGAGCTGTACACGGGCCGTATTTCCGAGCCCGAGCCCGGCCCGGGCCCGCTGACTTTGTCGAAGGCCCGCCCGAGCCCGACGGCAAAGGGCTGCGAGCCCACCCGGCCCGGCCCGACGTACGAAAACACAATCCCGGGCCCGGCCCGGCCCGGCCCGGCTTTTTCAAGGTTCGCTGCGAAAACAAAACATCGTTTTCCGGTAATTTGGCATTTTATTGAGCATATCAAATGTGATTACACAGATTACAAATTGTTGTGCAAAAACAGCAAGCAGTCCAACGATTTAGGCTTCAACGAAGTGCGGCGCTTTTGCCCATGCAAGTGTCAGCTTGCACGAAGGCGATCTACGTCGGATCGCTCGTCACTGTCGCGTGCATTTTCACTCATATAGGATTTGGCCTTAAATCTAACGCGAACAGTCGCGTGGCGCCGTCACTAGGTCAGGTTATGTTACTTCTCTGTTTGTCGGAGTGCAACAGAGGCAGTGCTTTACCTGCTCCCCTTTTGTTTAAAGTAGCGAATGGAAAGGAAAAGCGGTAAAGGGCGGTCGCGGAAAAGGCGCTGTATGCGTGCTGGAAAACAATTCCTGCTCATTCTCTATGTTTCGGGCTTGAGTCGGGCTTTGCGCCGGGCCCGAGCCCGGCCCAATAAAACTCCAAGTAGCCCGAGCCCGGCCCGGGCCCGAGTTGAAAATACGTCGGCCCGCCCGAGCCCGGCCCGCGGGCCGGGTCGGGCTTTCGGGCTAACCGGAGCCCGTACACACCTCTAGTCCCGATATATGTGTACTGCCAGGTTATCACTCCCGAAACCTGCTGCTCTGCTTTGGAATTCCTTGTTCGCGTTTCGTTTGTCGATGACTGTACTTGTCGAGTTGAGAAAATGCCAGAGTCAGTTTTCAGAATGCGCTGTAAACCACGGCTGCGCGTCCTTGTATATCAAAAATAAAGTTTGTAGACGCCATAGAATCGATGCTGCAGACTTCATGAAGACTAGACTTTGTCGTCTTACGTCACACTTTATTTGGCTTCTTGTAGAGCTTAGTAAAAAAAAACTGTCCCCGAGTCTAGAAAGGAAACAAGCATCTGAATACCGACAGATACAAACAAACTCCTACCCAAACCCTGTGCACCTCCACAGGAGTTACCCACACCTATACCCGGACAACAAATGCAAACTATGCACAACAGAAAGAGCTTCGTATAAACATATGCTGTGGGAATGCCCCAACCTATCAACAAGTTCTCCTGAGGCCCTCCGGGAGCGGTGGCGGCTAGTGCTGCTCAGCTCGGAGATCGAAGACCAAATATGGGCTATCCAGCAGGCCAGGGAGGCTATAGGGAGCTCTTGGTGTCTACCTGTGCGGTCTAGCCCGGACCACAAACTTCCCGGATCTTGTAATAAAGTTTATTCACTCACTCACTCCCTATATATTGGCTGCTTGTACAGTTTTCATAGTCTCTTTACTACGGTATAGATTTTAGGATAGGTAAAACTCATAAACAAGCTCCTGTATTCCTAGCCTATATTCTTCACAGACTTCCGAACCAGCTGGTTTCGACAAGAATCGCGTGGTCCTTTATGCATTCGCCAAAGACGAATCGAAGTAGAGTAGATCGATCCTTGAAACTCTGGCACACACCCTCGCTGGGTGATTGGCCAAGAACCGGATAGTTTTTAAAATATAATTCTTAAATTAAAGTTTAAATTTTGTCTATTTAAGATGAAAGAAGTAAGAACGAAACAAAGAATATTAAGAATAGAATAATAGAATAGAATATAAGCCATCTTAATACCTTTCCTGCTTCTTCTTCTTCTAAGTCGATTGTGCCACGCAATAGCACGTGCGTTGTACTGTCAAATTCTCGATTGAATAAAGACGTTTTATTCATTCGTAGTGAGGACTCGTCGTCGCCATCGTCAATTCACACTACTACTACTGCTACTACTACTACTACTACTACTACTACTACTACTACTACTACTACTACTACTACTACTAATAATAATAATAATAATAATAATAATAATAATAATAATAATAATAATAATAATAATAATCTTGTGGGTGCTTGTTGTGCACATCTTCCTCATCCGTACATTATCATCATTATCATACGTTTGTCTCTGCATCCTCATCTACGCCCTGTGTCATCACCACCACCGTGGATGCACCGCGTGGCCGTTGGCTGGCGAGTCCTCGGGCCAAATAAGCGTCCGCCCAATGTCTCTGGTTTTACGTGCCAAAAAAAAAAAAAAAAAAAGATATGATTATTAGGCACGCCGTAGCAGAGGGCTACCAAACTTTCGACCGTCCGGGTGTTCTTGAACGTGCACCGACACCATCGTCAATTCATCTCGCATCTCGCGCTGTCGGCATGCTGGATCCGAAGAAGACGAAGAAGATAGACCGGGCGTTCACGACGCACGTGAGCCGTAGTTAACAGGCGAACACGAAAAGAACTTAGGCCAAACGAGCAGCTAAGCGTATGATCGCGCCCAGCCAGGAGGCGTCCGTGCCAGAGCACGAACCACTGCCGACCCTCCTGAAGCTGCCGTTCCAGTGGCACCAGGTGAAGACGCATTCGATGCGACGCCATCGACACCACGAGCCGCAGCCGCCGTCACCGATGCAGCAGCAGCAGCAGCAGTGGGAACATCGGCGGCGACTCGCCGCCGAAGACGTGCACCACCAGACGTCGTCGTCGCCTATGCGGGCGTCGTCACCGAGCGGCCTGGCGGACGCCGAGAGCGTCGCGTCGCAGTCGGAAGGCGACTTCGAACGCGGCCGAGACGACGTCAAGATGAGTTACGGTATATGCGCGTCCGCACGGCGTGTTCTTGTGTGCGCGAATTCAAGTACTGATGAGAATACAAGTCGTCGAACAAGGAAAGGAGTGTCGCATGGAGGCGACGTTTCGGCAAAGAGACTTGTTCTTCGTCAGATACGTTCTCGCGAAGAACAAGTCGCCTTGTCAAAACCTTGGCTTTCATTGATTGATTGATTGATTGATTGATTGATTGATTGATTGATTGATTGATTGATTGATTGACCAACCCCAGCCTACCCCCCGAATTTTTTTTCAGTTCTGAATGTGCATATTTACACGCACACGTACAGACACACGCACGAACATGCATAAAAAGTGCTGACGCCCCTGCCCCCCCCCCCCCCGCCTTCTCCGCCGAAAACGATGTCTTGCTACGCCCCTGTGGTTTGGGTTCTTTTGTGTTTACGATGAGCCAGACAAAACGCGAATCATCTGACACGCGGCAGAGGGGGAACCAATCAGTGAACGTGCGATCACTTCGAATCCATAATCTTTTGTTGTTTTTTCGCGCAAAACGACAGCGCAAGACAGGAGACAGGACAAAGCGCTTTGTCCTGTCTTCTGTCTTGTGCTGACGTTTTGTGCTAAAAAACACTATGGATTCACACCAAGTAGCCCTCCAACGAATTGTGCTGATCATTCCGAAACTATGCAGAGATGGGCCTTCCAGCCGACGAGTCCACCCTGCCCTTACTGGATCCGGTGGGGAAGGCCATCGGCGCATCGGTGAGCCTCCTGACCGCGACGCCTAGCCTTCCGAGAGGCGTCGTCGACTCGGCAACACCACCGTCGGAGGGCTCGACTTGCCCCTGGCGGTGTAGCTCCCAACGACCTCGGAGTCAGAGGCGGTGGTGGTGGTATCTGGTGGCGCCACTGTCGCGACGTGTTTGCGCGACATGCCGTGGAGCATCGGCGCTGGCCGTGCCCCTGGTCTCGGCCCTCAACCTGTCCCTAGCCGTGGCCGTGGTGGTCTCCTGCAAGCTCAGCTACGACAGGGCGCGCCTTCCCAACCTGACGCTCACTGTGGTCCACCTGGCCGCCTCGCTGGCCGCGCTCCACACGGCCGCAGTCTTCAGAGTCACGTGGTACGCATGACGTATGTTACGTGTACGGGAATGGCACATGCGCAACCGAGACAGACAGACAGACAGACAGACAGACAGACAGATGGATAGATAGATAGATAGATAGATAGATAGATAGATAGATAGATAGATAGATAGATAGATAGATAGATAGATAGATAGATAGATAGATAGATAGATAGATAGATAGATAGATAGATAGATAGATAGATAGATAGATAGATAGATAGATAGATAGATAGATAGATAGATAGATAGATAGATAGATAGATAGATAGATAGATAGATAGATAGATAGATAGATAGATAGATAGATAGATAGATAGATAGATAGATAGATAGATAGATAGATAGATAGATAGATAGATAGATAGATAGATAGATAGATAGATAGATAGATAGATAGATAGATAGATAGATAGATAGATAGATAGATAGATAGATAGATAGATAGATAGATAGATAGATAGATAGATAGATAGATAGATAGATAGATAGATAGATAGATAGATAGATAGATAGATAGATAGATAGATAAATTTCGTCCAGAGGTAGTACATAGCAGCGGTAGTAGCAGTCCCAGTATTGAAGTTGCAGTATTGGCAGAAGTAGTGGAAGTTCCTGTAGTTGCACGTACGCTTGTAGCAGTAGTGGTAGCAGTATAGTATTAGTAGCAGTAGACATCACAACCATCGGCGTCAACCATAATCGCAGCAATAGTAGTTGTAGTAGATTACAGCAAGAGCATTTACGTCAACAGTAGGTGTCGCAGTATTAGCAGTTGCAGTAGCAGTAGTAATGGTAGTAGCAGCAACAGTAGTAGTTGTCGTCGTCGTCGTAGTAGTCGTAGCAGTAGCAGTAGTAGCAGTAGTGGTAGTAGTAGGTGTAGTAGCGGTAGTAGCGGTAGTAATGGAATATTGAGCCAATGACGGACACCGTAGCATGCCTCCAATGTGACAGCCTATCAGAGCTGACGAGATGGCGAATTCGACAATGTGCAGAACAGGCGGCTTTGCTACCCCAATAGGCCAGTCTTGTACACTGGCTGAGATATGTTGCATACAGTCCGCACATACGTAGAAATCAATGACCCGTATATCGCTCGCGTATACAGGTCTCCGCTGACGCCGTCTTCCGAAGGCCTCGCCCCGAAGGCCTCGTCTTCGACGAGTGCGCCGGTCTCTTCGTTCGAGCACTGGACGCTGGCCTTTCTCCTGTGCGCCTTCATGGCGCTCCCGAACCTCTCCCTAGAATTCAACACCGCCGGAACGAGCATCCTGCTCAGGTAATGTAATAGAATCCTACGGGGTTTTAAAGTGCGAAGCACTTTAAAACCCCGTAGCTTGTCTTCCATCCATGCATCTTATGTGGCGTGATCACGCTCACAGTAAAGCCTTCGGTACAGGCCACAACAAGGCTAGGCTCAAAACCGAGTTAAATGACAGAACAAGGTCTAAAATAATATAATTTGCAGAACTATGAAGTAATCGCAATAATTAACTAAATATCGCTAAAACATTTCGGAAACCTGCGGCTGACTCCGGGACCGCGCAAAAGAGGGCGCCACCGCCTCGCCGAGCGAGCGAATGCCCCTCCCCCTACGCTTCGCCGGCGCTGCGTCGCTACATCTAATGGGGGCAAACAACCTGGGGGAACTCGCTGCAGACCACGCGAATATCGACTGCCGTAACAAGCAGGAAGTTGATAAAGCGCAGCAAAAAGTAGCGCACATGTCGCACACCGAGATTGTGAATCTCCCTAACAAGATTCTACTCGTGCCGGAGAAACCCTACATCATGCTTACCTCAAACATTGACGTCATCGACAGCGGTAAACGGAGCAGTGAGAACTCTACGAACGGGAACCGCCGGGTGCCCGTGCTACGCACCTCCTCAGGTATCACAGTAGTGGAGCTGCCATACGTATTTTTTTTTTGTTACTGGGAGGTTTGGAGCGGCCGGCGAAATCCCGGCACGAGCACTTGAATCGAGCCAAGCCAAATCTGCCAGTGTAACAGGGAATGATCCGCGTAACTGTACAACGGTAGTTCTTTGCGCACACGTCACGTAAACCAGTTCCGGAACCTATTCCTGCCTCCGCTCTCTACGTTTCCATGGCAACATTGGTCGCCGCTGAAAAGCGCGAGTATGGCGCGAGTGTCTAGCGAGGACATGAAAGGTGAAAAATTCTTGAATAAGGCTGCGGTTGCAGCGTTGAAGTCCGCTTGTCGAAACGATGGCTCCAGCGATCCTGCGTGTTCATGAATGTTTCACCTCTTCAAGCCCCCGTCTTGCCCTTAACTTCTTCCTATAGTGAGATGATAGGCTTAGCGTTACAAAGGAACTGTAACTTTTCGTATAGGTTATACGACTTCATCCCTATAAACATCTTTGCTTTTTCTCCAGACTACTGTCCCTGCCGGTGACGGCGTGGTTGCAGACCGCGGTGTTCGGCCGCAAGCAGCGCCGGGCGGTCGTCCTGTCCCTGCTTCCCGTTGCCCTCGGTGTGTCGATGAACGCGCTCGGCGACCTGCGGTTCAACCCCGTGGGACTGGTCTTCGGCGTCGCCGGAGCGGCGGCAGCCGCCTTCTATTTCGTGAGTGCACACGAGACATCCTCCGGGCCCGAAGGTTGTTCGATGAAATGAGTGGTCCTGAAGCTCGTTTTCAATACGGAATAGCACGTAACAAACGTGGTGAGGTAATTTTCTAAAAGAACAGACTTTCGGGCTATAGTTGGTATGTTACGTTCATTGAAGCCATAGCGCTGATACGACAGGGACCACAGAAAGAGCGCACGTCCCGTCCTCTTTATGTGGTCCCTGTCTTATCAGCGCTATGGCTTCAACGAACGTGATTTTCTAAAACAACTATCACGATTACATGGCGAGAGGCCGTGCCACCTCGTGAACGCGAAAAGCTGGCTGTCGGCTGTTATTTCCTCGCCACCCGATCAGGAACCCGATTTCAATATCGCACACCTTCAAAGATATTGCAACGTGCTGTACTCGGTTACAACCTATAAGAAAAAAAAATAGCTCCGTCATCCGCCGGCGCTGTGCCTCCCGCAGGGAACTTACATAAATGCTCCATCTAACGGCACATACAAATACAAATTGGGCGGCGCAATTTCGAGGGCCTCATTTGTGTGCAGCCGTCAGCACGGCTAACTCGAACGCTCCGCCGCGTGGCCTCGACCGGCTTAGATAACTTAGACTGACACCAGCGGCGCCAAGCGCTGGACACGGCATGTTTTCAGCAGCTAACGATAGATGGAGCGCGGGTTGATTTCACTGGTAAACTTGTTTCTTTTCTGACTGACCGGCGGGTCGAATACACTCACTTGGCAGGTCCGTTTTCGCCACGCTTCGCTCGTGGCTGCGTTCCCATGCGCGCCCGCGAAATTCGTTGCCGTATGATTATCTCGGCAATGAACCATTATCTGGGCACACTCACCAGTGCCAGGTTTTGTCGCGAACTATGCCGCCGCCGTCACCGAAATCTGTAACTCACAGAAACTTCGCTTAAAATCTCTGTGAGCATAAGCAACACTTACGTGCAAATATTAAAGAGGCTTTTTCACGTTTTTTTTTTTAATCCTCCTTGGTAAACTGCGTGCAAATGCGGGACGCAGACCTTGGCGGCGGAGCAGCAGCGCCGCGTGTGCCTACCGCCGTGGCAACTCCTGGAGGCCCAGCTCCGGCGCGCCCTGCCGGCGCTCGCCCTGGTCGCCGTGCTCCTGGAGCCCCCCTGGCGAGGACCCCGGGGCCTTCTGGCACGTCAGTGGCATCCGCGCGACGCGGTCCTACTCGTGGGCTCCTCGCTGGCCGGCTGCCTGTTGACCCTAACCATGCAGTGGCTGCTGGGGCGCACGTCGGCGCTCACCTACCAGGTTCTGGGACACGTCAAGATGTGCGCCACCCTGATCGCCTGCGCGATCGTCTTCGACGAGCGCCTCAAGTGAGTCGTCCTAATTATATTTTCTAAGTGCGTAGCACTTTAGAGTGCCGGTTTGTCGTCCATACACTGTCTCATGTCGCGTGGTCAACGCAGTCGTCAATACAGGCCTAAAGCTATAGGCGAACAATGCTCAAAACCAGTGCGAAATAAACGAGGTCTAGAATAATATAGACTACAGAAATAACCAAGAATTAATCGCAATAATTTCGCTAAAATTGCGAAAGAACGCTTCTGAATGATCCGGCTGATACCCGCGCCGCGCTAGAGAGGGCGCCAACGCCTCGGCAAGCGCGCGATTGCCGAGGCGGTGGCAAGGGCGAGAGCCAATGGAATCGCTGGGTTGTTCCTCTGGTTTCACGGTAAGCGCGGAATGCATAACGACACCAGGGCCTACGCAAGAACGACATTAGTGCAGGATTTAGCGTGGGATTTTTCTTAGGTTGTAGACGAGTGTAGACGGCACGATATACCGTAATGTTTCCTGTACACCCCTCCCCTCGCCCAGGCCGATGCAGCAGGCTGGCGTGTTCCTGACCCTGTGCGGCGCCGTCCTGTACACGGCGTTCAAGTCGCGGGACCAACCGGCGTCGCCTGCGTCTCGTTCCTACCACCACCATCATCACTGCAACGAGGCTCCCATTGGCTCGGCGTCGGCGGGCGTCAAGTGACGTCACCGGTGTTGACCAACGACCAGACCTCAGTGTGTACCGATGGACCCGCTTACGATACTGACCCGAGCTATACGTAGCCCGGTCGTTGTTGTAGATGTACAGACCCTTGTGAATGTTGTGCAGTGAAAGTGGATTGTGCGCGTCAACTCACAGCGCCGTTCTTGGACAGCCCGTTAAGGCCCGAACACACGTACGCGTTGCAGCGCGTCAACGCGTGACTTTTTGACGCGGCGTCGCGCCCTTTCCCTACGCAGAGGGAGGGCGCGCAGCTTCGCGTAGCCGCGCGCCCTCTCTCCCCATAGGGAGAGGGCGCGACGCCGCGTCAGAAAGTCACGCGTTGACGCGCTGCAACGCGTACGTGTGTTCGGGCCTTTAGGGGGCGCGGTATGTACTGCGGACAATGCGGACCTATTGAACGAAATGTGCACTACATGCCGTTGTGTGCCCGTACCTGAATGTCTCTGCATAAAGACGGTTCAATTAAACAATTCAACGACTACACGTGCGGTATAGTTACTGCTTCGCGTTTCGTATTAAGAGATTGACATTGAAACGAAATGCGAAGCACGAAAAGCGATACTATATAGACGCGCATATAGACACCTTGTGAATGTTGGGCAGTGAAAATGGTTGCTGCGAGTCACTTACTAGCCCGTTCCTAGACTGCCCGTTAGGGAGCGCGGTATGTACTGCGACAATGCGGGCCTATTTTGCGATCGGAATGTGCGCTACGTGCCGTCATTGTGCGCACGCATACCTGAATGCCTGTGAAAAAAAAAAACGCATAAATTAAACGTTCAACGACTATATACATGTGCTGTATGCTTACTGTATCGCGTTTCGTTTCAACGTGTTGGCTTTCAAACGAAGCGCGATTTGATCGCGCTTCATTTGATCGAAACGCTTGCATGATCGAATCTCGTTGATCGAAGCGCTTGCATGATGTCGGTGTACCGATGGACCCGCTTACCACCCCGACCAGCCGTAGCCCGGTTCGTGATTTTCAATTTCGTTATTAGACTGAGTAGCAAGTGAATACGCTTTGCGCCTTAGAAATAAACGAACCCCCGTTATTTATACGGTTGTCAGTAGGTTGCTTTGGATCACTTATAGCGCCTCTTTGTTTTCGTATCGTAGCCCCCGCGATTAGTTCCGGTAGCGCGCAGCAGGATCCAATCGCGGAGGCCACGTTTACAACGGCGAAATCCACACGCGAGACGCGCAGACTTGCACAGTTTGCTGGCCGAACTTCTTGCATATAGCTTCCACAGCGTTACACCTGATGTATGAAACGGATTACATACCGTATTTACTCGAATCTAAGCCGATGTTCTTTGTCGAAAAAAAAAAAACGATGTATCTGCGTGCTTCGCTGCAAATGTCGTCTAAAGACGATAGAAGAGGCGCTGCGTGAGATATGGACGCCATCTGGCAATACGTCGGGAAACATGAGTTCTGTGTTGCGGGCTGGTAGTCCCGGCGCAGCAGCAGGCGAAGACCGGCGGTGACCAACGCGACCGGCGGGGACGCCAGCCAGCCCGAACACGCGGTGTGGCGTGAAGCGCTGAAGTAGAAGAAACGTCCGCACTCAACGAGTACTCTCCACACACTATTTTATTTACACGTCACGTGGGTAAAACAGGAATGCCAGAGCGGCGCCCCATGGCATTCGTACAGTGCAATACAGAACCGAAACTGAAACACAACAATGAGCTCGTGCAGAGGGCACGGATGAAGGCAAGTTTCAGCGCAGTCGCATCTTCAGCGCAGCTTAAGAAACTAGGGTCTTTCGAATTACGTATGAATGCATTTTCTATTAAAGGAACACACCACTTAATACTTACCTAGTGATGTTGCGCCTTAGATATGCGTAAGGTTTGCTTTTTGATCGACAATGTAGACAAGTATGAACCTAGTAAGCCGTTCAAGATGGCTGGCCTTTGGGCAAGTGGTTCAACTTTGGCCGAGTGGCTGAATCGAGTGACGTGCCGACAAACAGAAAGACAGACAGAATGTTCGTAACGTCCTACGATAAAATAAACTTTTTCTAAACAGACCAAAATTTCTCCGTTTAAGTATCCCAAGAAAGACTATCGTCTTTAAAAAACGATGTGCGAATGTGGGGGTGTCGGCTTAGATTCGAGTACAATGATTAAGTTTTTTTTTCTTTTTTTTTTTTGCCTTGCCAATTTCGGGGGTCGGCATAGAATGGGGGCCTTCTTACGTATTTGTTTGTTTGTTCAGGGCTAACATTTAGTTGGGACCTGCCCCCCATATTCGCTCCTCACCTATATAACGTAGGGAGCCTACATGAACGACCGTTTTAACGGTCGTCCATGTAGGCTCCCTAACATAACGGGCGACCTCCGTCCCTCCAAGGCCGATACACATGTTCCCAGCGACGACGGCGCGCTCTATGCGATGGAGAGCAGTAGCCTGTATACGGGCGCAGATACCAGGCGCTGCAGCAAACGCGGGAAGCACCCGCTCGCTCGCTCGCTCGCTCGGCGCGGCCGGTGGTGCACTTCGCGAAAAAGCCGTTGCAGTTCGCTGACCTTGATCTCACCACCGTCTGCAGTATGCGATACACCGGCACGCTTGCAGCGCTTGGTAAAAAAGAAGAAAACAAAAAAAAAAGGGGGGGGGGGTGTTGTAGCGAGGCGCAGCATGCCGACGACGAGGAACAAGTGACGGCTGGCCCGATCGGCCTTTTCTTGCTCGCCGCGCGGCCAACTTAACGCATACCTGCAGCGCAGCGCGGAGAAGGTAGCCCCGGTAGATATATATATATATATATATATATATATATATATATATATATATATATATATATATATATATATATATATATATATAAATGGACCACCACCGCCTTTAGCCGCGTATAATTCGACCGGTCTTTTTTTTTTTTTTTTTCCTGCATAGCGCCGACTGCGTGCTACACCGGAGTGAGTGGTGTGTACGAGCGACGTGTAGAGGGTGTCGTTTGAGTGTCCAGAGGACGCCGTGTAATCCCACATTACGGCCTTACGCATCTCATCGAGTCAAGAAGTTACGAGATTTGACGAGACATCGCGAGCGCGAATGACGCAAAAAGAAAAGAGAGAAAGAATTAATGCCACTTCCACGCCTGTGAAATCTGAGTAAAAACAGAGGAGCTTAAAGGGACACTAAAGAGCAAAACGATTTTTCTCGCATTAGTAAAGTAGTCTTCCACGATGCCAAAAACACCACGCTTGCTGCGAGAAGACGCTAGTAAGCGACAAAACGCGCAAAAAGAAAATACAGGTGGCGACGCCACCTTGGAATTCCCGCACCATTTGCCGTGACGTCACAAATTTTTGACGGCGCCTGCTTGGGCCTACGTAGTTCCTAGTAGGTTAAATCGAAGTACATTGTCCTCTGAGGGGGCCAGAGACTTGACATAACGATTTTGTGGAAATTTCCTCGAGTCAGTGGCGCCAAAATACGTTAAATGCTCTTTGAAGTCTTTTACGTCACGAATTACAAAGTTCGGCGCGAAATTGAAAAATGAAACTTTGAACTTGGTTTTCTCCTCTAATAATAAACCTATGGTGGTGAAATAAACTAGACAAGAGTTCTCCGAGCACACTTTATCAATCTAAACCAATTCATTGTTTCTCTTTAGTGTCCCTTTAATGCCCTCCAGAGGAGCCTTAGCGGAGCTGGCAAACAAGCGCCACCACCCGGTGAACGCAGATTGGGTTATTTGCTCATCTCCTTTCGTTCATCTTTATTTCTTAATCTCTCTCTCTCTCTCTATTGCCCTCTCTACTCCTTCTTTCCCTCTTTCTAACCCCCACACCACTCCTCCGTACCCTCGCATCTCTTTCCCACCCATTGCTGTGTTATGCTGTACATGGCTATGCCATGCTTCATTCACCCTCTCCCCTCCTCCTTTCCTTCCTCCTCACCCTGACATCACTCCCCCTCACCCTTGCTTCCCCTCTTCACCCATTGCTATACTATAGTATGCATGGCAGCTTGACACATACCCGTTTTCAGTGGCACACAATGAAGCTGCTTGACACATTCCCGCTTTCAGTGGCACACACTGAAGCTGCTTGACACATTCCCGCTTTCAGTGGCACACACTGAAGCTGCTTGGCTCATACCCGCTTTCAGTGGCACACACCCACCGAGTTTTCTGGAACGCCTGCCGCCTGCCGCCTCAACCTTAAGCTTAAGCAGCTCCCTGTTAAAAAACAAAAAAAAAACTGATAGAAGTCGGTCAAAATTCACGTGATACTCAAGTTCACGTACGAGGGCCGACGGCGTACCGAAAGTTCCATGACTTCAATTTAACTTAACGTCGTCAACGACGTCATCTTGATGTCACAGATCGCATATATTTGTGACGCCACAATGAAGTCATCATGACGTCGTAACCTGCGAAAGTGACTACGTCGTAAATGACGTCAAGTCGTATCAATGCAATCTACTGAGAAGAAAACGGAGTAAAAAAAAAAGAAGGTGGCTTTCACCTTAGAGTCTTTTTAGGCGAGTATATATAGGGGACCCTGCGACTTTATTTCCTTCATTCCTTATTTGTTTATTTGTTGATCTATTTCTTTGTGAAAGACACCTTCACTGTTCTTCCTTCTGGTTTGCCTCATTCATTGGCTCATTTAATTAGTTATTTTCTTTCTTTCTTTCTTTCTTTCTTTCTTTCTTTCTTTCTTTCTTTCTTTCTTTCTTTCTTTCTCTTTCTTCCTTTCTTTCTTTCTTCCTTCCTTCCTTTCTTTCTTTGTTTCCTTCTCTGGTAGACACCTCCGCTGTCTTCCTCCTGCCTTCTTACAAGAAGCTACTGCAGCAGAAGCCTGTACAGACGAGGTTGGCCCCATACGCTCCCATCAAGCGTCGCGTCTAGGGCAGGCAACCCTCCACCTGCTAAACAGTGAGAAGAAGACGAAGAAGAAGAAAGAAGCCGTCTTAACGAGGCCAGCCGAAGCCCCGACGAGCTGAAGAAATTCAAGTATATATATACCATCGTACGCTACACGGCGAGAGCCCACCACTCTCCCATCCTCGTGCCTAAAGACAATGAACCTAGAGACAGCGAAAAGACGCCGACGCCACCCAGGCACGCCTTCCACGCAAATATGCACTGCCTCTCCTCACCGACGCCGCCACGCAACAAGCTCCCAACCCTTTCCCCTCAACTCTCACTCCCCCTTCCACTTTCCCGTCAGCACTTGCTCTTCGAGCACTGTACGTGCGTAACGCTTTTTTTTTTTTTTGGTACGCACCACGCCGGCGAGCTGAGTGTGCGACATCTGCAGAGCAAATCCCTGCATATGTATATAGCATATGTACAGTATCTCGCGGATTCAAACGAGACATCAATTTTTAGGGGCGCCGAGGCTTGTCCGTGCGCACGGCACAGCACCGTGTAAAATCGAAACATCAGGTTTAACAATAGACTGATATCAATCATAATTGCGACGGAACAGTATAAAATCACCGGCAAGCACGAATCCTTTATACTAGTCGGCGACTTCAACGTACACATTATGGACCTTAGGTCCTAGCTTTGTCGTCAACTCTCACTGTCCACTGTCACGGTATATAGAAAACCGTTGCGATAGTCGAAACATATATGCGTGTATGTGAATAAAAAAAGGTTTACAATAGACGAACATCAATCATAATTGTGACAGGACAATTATAAAATACCTACAAGCACAGACAGACCCTTTATACTAGTGGGCGACTTCAACGTAGACATTATGGACCTTAGGACCATGCTTTTGTCGTCGACTCATTAAGTCACTCAGTTTACATTATATGGGGCAACGCTCGGGTAACGTACGGTTACTCACCCAGACGATACCCAGAGCTTCGCGCACTCGCCATGGTTCATTTCGTGGAGATGCGTGGTTTTTTTAGTATAACGACTGGTATGCCCAATTGCTCGAGGTAACCACTTCATGTCGCGACGAATCTGGTCTCTAAAGATAATGTTGGCTCTGATCTACACATTCGAGTAGAAATTACGCCGATATGACCCGAACTGAAGGCGGTGAAAACGAAAGTGTGTGCGTTATGTAGAACTAAGTTGTGCCGTTTCAATCTGTGAGTATACTGTACACACTGCAAACCACTTAGCACCCTTAAACGATTTTAATGAAGCAAGGAAAACACCTTTTTGCATAAAAGAATTAGCAAAAATGGGGGTGCAGGGTTGTTTGGCTTCCCCCATATCGCCTTTTGGTTTGCGTAAGGGTCAATGTTCCACCTAAAACACCCTTTAGGAGCTAAGGGTGTTAAGGGTCATCAAACACCTGTGGCGCATACGACAGAGTGCCAGCTGATAACTGGGACTCGCTGAGGAACGCGTTGAATATTACGCGGGTTCAGATTAACATGCATGTACATAACTGTTCAGATCTACTTTGCTTCTGTTATTCATGTATGTTTCCACAGTCGTTTGTTGGAGAGTCTACACACTATAGTTGACATTTAGT
The DNA here is from genome assembly GCF_013339695.2 of Rhipicephalus sanguineus. Taxonomy (NCBI): domain Eukaryota; kingdom Metazoa; phylum Arthropoda; class Arachnida; order Ixodida; family Ixodidae; genus Rhipicephalus; species Rhipicephalus sanguineus. The sequence goes on along the minus strand of NC_051182.1, from coordinate 135,277,933 downwards.
GGAATGGAATGATGAGCATCCAAGCTGTCATTGAACAGTCTGTGAACAGCAAGGTATGTAGTATAGACTTTCTACAGACCAGCTAAAAAACTTTGTAGAGCCTTCAAAGCTTTCAATGCCTCCTCTCTGCAGTTGATCGGTGCTCCCTCTACTGGCTGCTCCAGCGCACTGTACACCTTGGTACACTTAGATCCTTTCACGAATGGACGGCTTGGATCACTGGCTAACATACACAGTGCCGCTGGACACGCATAATCGGAGATCGGAAAAGTGCATCAGGACATGGGCCACTGGGAACATACAAGTGGACACGTACAAGTGTAGTCGTGCAAGTGGAATAGTTAAACTGGGCACGTGCATCCGGAAAAGTACAGCTGCGTAACAGGACGTGGTGAAATGGACGCGTGTATCGTGGTCACGTACAGCTCGACAGTATACGAGTGGACACGTTCAACTGCACACGTGCAACTGGACCCGTGTTACTGGACCCACGCATCTGGACATGTGCCAAGGGACATGTTTCGGAAAGAGAACAAAAAAAGAAGCACAGAAGTTGGCAACAGGAGCATATTGTGAAGAAAGAAGCACGTGTAACAAAACCAAACCAGAACTAGCACTGCGCGAGCAGCGTCCAGCTACGCGTAGAGATGCGAAGCCATATTTCATTAATTAAAAATAGCGGTGTATGAAAGGTCTACAACTACGTTTACTCTTTCTCAAGTGCTTCCTCCGGGCTAACCGTGTACGTTCGCACAAATCATCCAGGTCAACTCAATTGTTTAGTATTTTTCATCGCATTCCCGAACGGCTTTAGGTAATCTTCGGGGATAATCCAGACGTAGCTGCATGTAATCGGCAACGCCAGCTTTCTGACCCAGAGTCCTAATTCCCAGCGTACGTGATCCCTGGGGCCATTCCACATCCGGGTATTCATTACTTCTGTCGCTGTCTTCACTTCGGAACGGTATTGTTCCACAATTTGAACAGAGAGGACAAAGTGCTCCTATTGAACCTCTTTACCTAGTCTGGATCCTTGGTCCCACTGTTCAACCCCCCCCCCCCCTCCCAGACCACCATCGCTAATCATCCCGATTATTTTGCGATTTCAATAGAACCAGTCAGCACCACGCTGCGCTTTGACTTTGAAGAAAATGCGAAACCGTGTGTGAGGGGGTGCCATTCGAAATAGCCCATAGGACCATAACGATCTGTGCAACACTCACACAAGCAAACCAACCAGGTTTGCGCTGTTTCAAGCACAAAGAATGACCGTGAACTATAACAAAAAACTACAGCGCGAACTGGGACATGAACGAGAATATAGTACGAACGACAGCGAACAGCGCGAACTAACGAGTTACAATACTGAACTTTGAGCAAACCACATTCAGCTCAGCGGGGCGCAGATATTACAAAATACAAGCGAAGACCTCATCCTAGCTCCATTGCTCCAGTCTCAATCCACGCGAAACGGATTATACGTTATATGTACACGCCACGATGATCTCGCGTCGGGTCAGTGCGGTTGGTTGTGCAAGCACGAGGTCGTATAGACCGCGTCGTTCCGGTAGGATCACGCGGTTTGTGAACAAAGGCTTGAGATGCGGCTTTGGCTTTGGCTTAGCCTTGAGATTTTTGGATCACGTAAGGCATAACGCCCAGTACCCCAATCGTCGTGGTGACCCAATGGTTAAGAAGCCGAGCTATTGGGGTTGGGGGCGCGCTACTGTGTCAAATCCGCGCATGACCGCGACCACGCACACTACAGAAAGGGGGAGGGGATGTATTCTAAGGCCACACATGCACAACAAGCACTCAAAACGTAAAAGTTGAAGCAATGCTTATGACACGTAGTTATGGTACTCGATTGCCGACTCGAAGCTCAAGGGATCGAATTGCGGCCGCATGTCGGTGGAGGCGAAGTGTTAAGAGGACCGTGTGCTTAGATTTAGGTGCACGTTAAAGAACCCCAGGTGGTCGAAATTTCCGGAGCCCTCCATCACGGCGTCCTTCATAATCATATCGTGGTTTCTTTACCATCTCCCCCATCCCGTTCCCATGCGTGGGGTGGCAAACCGGTTGTCCTAAACTGGTTAACCCACCTGACTTTCTTTCTCTACTGTTTCTTGGACTTAAAACCACAACCGTTATTTCACAAGTGAGAAGTGGCGGCTCTACAATGCGATTTTGTTTCTTTCATCTTTTCTTTCGACCCAACGTTCCTTTGGAAATGCTCGTGACCATCCCATGGCAGACAGCATATTCGGTCGAATTCAACGGATCAGTTCCTTATTCCACTTCTGCAATCTATCGCTATATATATATATATATATATAATATATATATATATATATATATATATATATATATATATATATATATAGCGCGGGCACACGTACAAAAACGACAAGAAAGCACTCGACGTTTCGAGCGGGGACAGGTCTGTTTGAAGAGACTTGTAGAAAAAAGACCGGTCCCCAGTCGAAACGTCTATTACAAGTCCTTTCTTTTGGTTTTGTACGTGTGCTTCCATTCTTACTACTTATTAATCACATGATCCAAGGAAACAGAACTTATGCGTGTGCGTGCGTGCGCGCGCGCGCTCATGTTTGTGTGTGCGTGTGTGTGTGTGTGTGCGTGTGCAAGCAGAACCTCGTTCGTACGTTGCTGAAGAAAAAACGCGGGAAAAAATGTGCTATCCGGGAAAACAGAAAACGTACAACCCGAGTTCACTAAAGCATCGCGCAGTTTCGCTTGGCAACGATATCGCGAACGTTGGCACCGGGAAATCGGACGAAATGGGAACGTATCAACGAGGTTCTTCTGCAACACACACACACACACACACACACACACAAACACGCGGTCGCTACACCATGTGTACCAGCTTGGCCCTCGAAAGACAATGGCAAGTCACCCGCAGCGGTGGTCCTTAAACAAACCGCTTTCGCAGACGTCTACTGGAGGTCACGAGTATACCAATTCTAGACGTGTATTCAGTGTGCCTGCAGCGGCCGCATTCCCTTTGCGACGGCGGTGGTCCGAATGCGGGAATAACTATCACACAGCCGAGGCTAGGTCGCCGAGCCCGAAGCTATTGTGCCTTAAGAGGATGACGTTTTTCTTTATCTCGGGATATTTTTATATAAATACGCGTGGGAACGGGAAATACGGTTTGCTCAGCCTCCACAGCTGTGCCGAATTCGGTTAGGTTTGTCGCATTCGTTTGTTTGTTTTTAATCCAGGAAAGGTTATAGTAAGGCATGCAGGCATCGGGAGACGCTTTCGAAGTTAGGACAGACTACACCACTTAAAAAAAAAGAACTCACAAGGTCCCTTACGCATTCGCCTATAAGACGACTCGAAGGCAAGAGCCTTCTTCGCAGTCAGTGTAGTGATGCTCCCTCGAAGGCTTTCTTTCCGAAGGCTTTCTGCACCTAACGTGGTTCTGTACTGCCTCCAGGACCGAAGGCTTCCCAAGCTTTCTGTACTTCACTTGGTTTTGCACCGCCTCCGTGATCGGCACACCAAGTGACGATATGTCATGTGATGACGCCATCACGTGACGTCACGGTGCGTGACGTTAGGATAACGTCACAAATTTTGGCAGTATGTGACGTCATGGTTACGTCATCGCGTGATGATGACTTTTCTGCGTCGATCATGGTGACGCCGACGGTCAATTTTCGCTTTTGATGAGGCATCTAAGGCTTTCGCCTTAATACAATTTGCATTGCGCCATGTCTGCGAAATCGTACATCTTTACGTTTACTTTTACCCCATGTCCATTTTTGCGACACAAACACGCTGGATTGGTCGGTTAAATCGGTTCGTCGAAAATTGTTGTTCTATGAGTCTTGTGTCCGCGGGCGCGATCCGCCAGAACATAGCCGTATTTGCACCACTATAATTGACATAATGTCAGATCATATGTCACTGTCGATGCTATGACTGCCAAAATGTTTTCAGTTTTGCTGTCATCGCTACTTAGTTATTTATAAATTAAGTAAATAAATAAATAAACTTTCATACAAACATGGCGACGAACAACTGATGCGTACTGTAACACACACATATCACACAGCGTGTAAGCACTGCTGTACTGTCGACTTGATGTTTTCCTAGGACCCCGCGGAGAGAAATCCAGGAAGACGCCGTTTGGACCGGCCGAGGAAAGGCCTTATTAGCATATACGCGATCCTACTGCACGTACGATACCACTCTGCTACAACGAGTAAGGCGGCGACATCGACGACGCATAACGATGAAAGAAAAAGAACACGAAAAAAACAAACCAAAAAAAAAAGATTCCAAAGCTCCGCGTGTTTTGCGATGCGGGGACACCTCACAGCCATGGGGCGGCAGCAGCCCCCTCTGTAGTACATGCCATTGCTCGATACGGGTGAAGAAGTTGCCCTCCTCCCGGACACGTACTTGGCGAGTGGGGGGGGGGGGGGCTCATTCGAATACGCGAACCGAGTGCGGTAGTGTGTAGAAGAAGAGATAAGCCTGTATATACATTTATATGCGGGCATGGCCGTGACACTGGGATGACTCCGGAGGGGGTATGCGGAGCAAGACTTCCTGTTCCGGTTTATGTTAACGGGTGGGTGTATGCAGCCACAAGCCCTTTGCTGCCTCGCAGGTACGTTGTAAAAGAAAAAAAAATGGCGAAATCAGAGTGAGCGAAGGTTCGAATCCCGGACGTTGGAGCATGACTTTTCTTCAACTGAACAACTGCGAGCAAACGAAGAAATGTGAGCGACAACGCAGCAGTACGGACGAAGGGTGTCCACATGAACAAGTTTTGTGCCAATGTTGCACAACTGTTAACTAATGTCTGCTCTCTGCTACTGCAACGGCAACACTGTCTTGACTCGATCACGAAGCAATTATTGAGTCCAATTTCTTTTTTGTCAATGTAGGTCCTCCATATAAACGCCAACGATCGTGACGCAATCAGCGATAACAACGTAATACGGGTCGTGGGAAACTCCCGCACTCGAAAAACAAAAACATCACGCGCGCACGCGCAGTTGGGTCGACCCGCGACTGATAAGAAGAGTCGAGAGGTACCAACTTTAATTGCCCAAACGTAACCCGCGGGCGCCGGACCCGACCGGTTTCAGAGTAGCACGTTTTGATACAAACGAGTTCCTACACGTGCCTACTGATAGGAATGTCTCGCACGTACGCGACTGCTTCAAAAAAGAAAAAAAAAAACGAAATCAAATGATATAAAGTACCTAACCGTGTCCCGTTTGCTACAGGCAGGTTTCGATGAAAACAAAATAAAAAAATACTACCGGCTCAAACGATGTCCTTTTGTTATGCCGGGTGGACCCGAATGGCCGAAAGGCGTGCGCGAAGGCATATGCTGTTGCTTGGGCCTGTCACAAGCATTTAAAGTGGCATTGACGCCAATTTTCTATGCTGTGTTTACTACGCGTATACAGACGGCTCTGAAATACGAAGCTCAGTAAATGCTGATGAGGTACTTCGCTTTGATACTAAATTCAATTTTCGCGTGGCGCACCTACTGATATCGACACTAGCGTGACGTCAGGCTGCAGTGTCAATTCTGGTGACCTCACGCACTAGTTGTGATGACGTCAGGTACCAACACATACAAAATGGCCGTCACCAAAGCATTCAAAATGGCCGCTTGTGCGTCACCAACGGAGCCATCCAGCGGAGCGGGCGAGGAGACGTCACGATATCTTGCGCAAGTACGAGAAGCTCACACCGTGTCGTGACTTCAGGGTACAGTAGGAAACGAAACTGGCTTTTAAAGACATGTGGTAATTAATTTTTCAGGGTGCATTCCACTGGCGTAGCCAGGGGGTGGCACAGCGGGCCCACGATTGCCCCCCCCCCCCGAATTTTTTTCTACCACGGGATAAAGAGCACGAAATACAACCCCCCCCCCCCCACCCGAAAAAAAATTCTGCCTACGCCAATAGTGCACTAGTGCACTACAGCCTAGAAATTGTGCTGAGTACATCTTCTAGGCTCTTGAAAACTTGGTCTTTCATTTGACGCAAAAAAACAACTGAAAATTTTCGTGTCAGCGCCCCTTTAAACAAACAAACAAGCAAGCAGACAAAAAGGCAGGAACAAAAGATAACATTAAGATCTTGAACGAGTTGAGAAACAAGAACACAAAGCTGATAGACAAGTCTACGCGGAAGTACGTAGTTGCGATTGCAAAGTTATCGATACGGAATCTGTTATTTTTCTTTATTTTTTTTGTTTGCCCCTTGGCGGACACGTTCCAGAAGATAAAAAACAAGAATGCGCAGCCGATACTTTTCCCACGCACCGTCTATGCGACGTGTTTTATTTGCAAAACGGCGCACGCATCGGAGTTTCACGAGGCGAACATTAAAGAAACGAGGATCAATTCGAAAAGCATTCATTCATTGAATCAAAACAAAACAAAAAAAGAAACGGTCACTTTGGTTATGTGCTATCTATTATCTTTCACCTATGAATAACAGGTCGTTAAACTTCCCGAACAGTTACAAACAACTGGCTAACCCACCCGGAGGCATTCGTTGATCGATTCGCGAAGACTTCCTGCCAAGTCGCGTGATCAACGACGACGTCACGTGACCGTACGTACATGTAGGGCTCGAAATATCCAAACCTTTCGAACATTGGCCCAGCGCCTAGACAATTATTATGATACGAATGCAGATGCGTTCGTATGAATACGAAGTACAGGAGAATAGACTGCCGTGAACCAAATTAAATTCTCGTATTCGATCGGTCCACTACAATTCAATGAGAAGTAGAAGGTAGTTTTCGCCTTCGAGTCATCTTTAGCGAATGCATAAGGGATCGACCCTGTGACTTTTAGCCAACAGTCTCGAAAGGGGACCTCTTCATCAGAGTTGACTTTGAAAGTGCCGTCGAGCTGGCTTTATATACTAATATTATATTAACTATCATGCTCATATTCGCTATATGTACTGAATATCATATTCATATTACATACACTCATATAATACTCATATTAACTATGTTATTAACAATGCGAAACGCACTCACAGCTTCTTGAGTCGTAACCTTGTATTGGCTCCTGTTGTCTTAAAACTACTGTATAAAACACTAGTCAGGTCTAAACTCGAGTACGCTTCTTCAATCTGGTATCGTCATTCTTGTACACTTATAAACGCGTAAGAAGCCATCACAAATCGTTCAGTTCGTTTCACTGTTGCTTATTACTCCAGTACTGCCTGTATCACTTCAGTAAAAACTTCTCTAGAACTTCCCTAACCGGAGGACGCAGGCTTCCCTACGCCTCATTCATGAAATCTTCTTTACGAATCCTGAACTAAAACGCACATTGTTCTCGCCACCTTCTTACGTTTCATCTCGCGTCGACCATCACTTCGAAGTTCAAGTGCCGTTCTGACAGAAACGACGTGTACTTCCTCTCCTACTTTCTTTCGGGGGTGTTTGTGTGCAGAACGGCTAACTTTGGCAACTGGTGGTCGCTGTGAAGGCGTGACGGCATTTTAGTGTCACCCGAAAAGTTAGAGCATGAAAAAATTTCGGGGGGTGTCAGAACCCCCTCAACCCCCCCCCCCCCCTAGTTATGCCGTGATTCTGTTGCTCTTACTGTCCACGGGTTGTCTGTTCTATAGGCATTACGTGGCCAGCCCAGCTACGTTTTGATGCCAACTAGGATATATATATATATATATATATATATATATATATATATATATATATATATATATATATATATATATATATAACGCAGCACAGCGTGGTATCCATCTCTCTGCGAAGTGTACGAACAAAAGAAGTTACTATACAGATCTCACCGACGTGACTCTCGTATTATAAGCAGACAAAAAAATAAAACACATGGTCTACATATCTGGGCACGTTGGATAAGATTCACTCGCTCGGTCACGCGCACGCGGAGTTAGAACGCGTACACATAATAGCGCGCAAGATGCGTACAGAAGCGTAACTATATAGCGCTGTGGCCCGAAAGGGGGCCACACATTGGCCCCCCACGCGCGCATGCGTACAACGCGATGCATCCATTATGCAGTTTTAGTAGAGCGTGAGTCCACCTGATATAGTATACGTGACTAGGGTTAAGCGCGAGTGCCAGCGTTACTATAATGTAAGTACGGCTGATAAAGGGAAAACTAACTCGAAGCAGTCTTCATATGCGGACCGTGCATTCGAGGGCTTCAAAGGACAAAAGAAGAACCTCGAAAACCTCTCTGAATCTGGCGTGCGTGTACGCGTATCATACACGGCTCGGGAACCGACTCTCTAGATAGGGACATACACATTTGTCTAGAGAGTAACCTAACACCTCCCACCTGGCAACAGACAGACAGACAAAAAACTTTCTGGCGTTTCGACGCACGTACGTTATATTATATTATATTATATTATATTATATTATATTATATTATACTATATTATATTATATTATATTATATATACGACGTCGGGGGCGGCGCGTTCTGATAGCACAAGAAAGCGCGCAGTATGATAATACCAACGGTGTATATATATACATACATACGTACGTACTTATGTATGTATGTATGTATGTATGTATGTATGTATGTATGTATGTATGTATGTATGTATGTATGTATGTATGTATGTATGTATGTATGTATGTATGTATGTATGTATGTACCAGAACGGAATGGAGCCCGATGTCCTGAAGACAAAATAGCAAAGTTTACAGGTTATTCCTTGTTATTCCTTTCTAACGCCGTTAACAGCAGGAGTTTGAAGGTGACAAGACAGGGGTAAAAGAGTAGAGAGCTATGCCAATACCCGCTGCTAAGCCGTCTTTCATTGTTTTCATTCAACTATTTCATTGGTCACTTTTTTTCCACAACCAGAATCACGTTCACTCGCCAGCCTACTGCACATGTTACCACACGTAACAACAGCACCGTTCACTAGCCTTGCACCTGTGCCTGTTGATGGGCAGTATGAACATATCAGTGAACTGAGTTGAACACTTGCTCCGTGTACCAACAATACGAACCGGTATAGCTGCTGAAAGTATTCGGGGCAAGTACTGGTATACCGACCGGTACGTGCGCTCAACCGTTACCATGGTAACCACTGAGCAGATCTCACGCGTACGTAGCCCCTGTGTGTTCACGTAGAAACGACGCTGCGCCGTTTCCGGAACGGTCTCTGTGTGACCAGCTGGCTGGTATGCATTCATCTACGCCGAAAGCAGACAGGGATAGCAAAAAAAAAAAAAAAAAAAATGAAAGTGGCATAAAATAGAACTGAATCAAAAGGACGGCAAGCTGGCAAATGAGCGCCTCCAGAATTCCGTGATCAAATGTACAGGGGTATAAGCTGAGTACACAAACCTACTGCGCTGGATGCATACGCAGCAGCGGCTACGCACTTGCATTTGGGTCGAGAATTCACGGACTTACACCGTCGACCCAAAGTTGGTGAAGAGAGAGAGAGAGTAAAATTATAATAATAAGGTTGTGTCGATAGGTATTGGTTTCTTAATGTTGTGATAGATAAGTGGTATTGTGTATAAACATCGTACCTTAATGTATTTATACTATATGTACACAATATTAAGTAGAATAATTCGTAAAGTGCATGATTAGACAGACAGACAGACAGACAGACAGACAGACAGATAGACAGATAGACAGATAGATAGATAGATAGATAGATAGATAGATAGATAGATAGACAGACAGACAGACAGACAGACAGACAGACAGACAGACAGACAGACAGACAGACAGATAGATAGATAGATAGATAGATAGATAGATAGATAGATAGATAGATAGATAGATAGATAGATAGATAGATAGATAGATAGATAGATAGATAGATAGATAGATAGATAGATAGATAGATAGATAGATAGATAGATAGATAGATAGACAGATAGACAGACAGACAGACAGACAGACAGACAGACAGACAGACAGACAGACAGACAGACAGACAGACAGATAGATAGATAGATAGATAGATAGATAGATAGATAGATAGATAGATAGATAGATAGATAGATAGATAGATAGATAGATAGATAGATAGATAGATAGAAAAAAGGTGGCGGCAACCAGCACGCATGCGTCAAAATATGTACAATTGAATGTCATAGAACGCCAGACGCTTCCTGCGACACTGAACGCCACATAATTCCAGGTGCAATCTTTATCAACTGTCATAAAATTTGACACCCTTGCTTCACACAGAATGACATAAAATACCAGATGCTTCAGCGCCTGTCATCGAATGTCATGGAACGCCAGACACTTCCTGCGTCACTGAACGCCAGAGAATGCCGGACGCCAGTCCTTGTCATCAACTGTTGTAGAATTCGACACCATTCTTGTACCACAGACTGTCACATAATTTGATACCTTTCTCGCACACAGAATGTCCTCCCGTATCATCAAATTATCATGGAACGCCATACGCTTCCTGGTCGCGTTTTGTGTCATCAAATTCCACAAAACGCTAGACGCAATCTGTGTCACCGAATGCCGCATATGTAACGCCAGGCACACCGGTAGTCGAATGACAAAAAAACCCTCCCTGTAGTGCACGCGGGGTCGCCATATGCAATCGGGTTAATGCACACACAGAACATACACATGTATGAAACCGCGACGGATGCAATCTACATAACCCAGCTGGGAGCGAATGACATACACGGTTCCGATACGGTCGACGCATACACGCAGGTACGGGTCGATTTCCGGCGTGAAAAGCAATCGAGGAAAGTTGGCCGGGTGTAAGCCGACAGGCCGACACGGTAGCGTGGGCACGTGCTACAGAAAAGACAGTCTACGGTTCTGCACCTTTGCGTTGCCAGCCCGTATAGACGAAGGAAGCATATAAGTGAACAGTGACACACGCAAGAGAATGGTAACCAATTCAATCATTATAATGAGACTGAATGAAGATAATTGTAGCGTGATCTGACAGCACGTATGGTATAGTATGTAGTAGCGATTGAGATGAGGAAATGACGCTTATTCAATCACTACTACTGCTACTACTACAACTACTACTAATATGAAAAGGATAATTGACAACCACCCATTTGCGGGATGAAGTCGCAAGGAAATCCATACAGATTTCTCAGAAAGGAACGCTTCTAGTTGAAAAAAACATGGCTGATCCCTCCGTCATAGGAATCGGTATAACACGAAAGTGAAACGTGTCTTCACAGAAGTAGTGCTAATTGTGTAGTGATATATGAGAGATTGTACAATGTCTATTCGTGTTTGGCAGCTATAGCACCGTTTGACGTGGATGCACCCATGTTGACAGCATGTCTCTATCGCAACGACTAACGCCCATGATTATGATTAAACCGTTGTGGTAGCTGGCGGTGTGAACATATATTTGGACACAGCGAATCGTGAATCCCGCGTAAGGATGATATCAACAAGCTCATAATCAACACTGGTACCCGGTATGCACTTCTTCAAAGCGTCGTCAATTAAGGAGAGAAACGGCACGGTGTGCGCTTTCTAGCAATGGGTGATCGACGCCTGCGCTCATGCATACACTACCACACACTAGCTACATATTAGACCTTTGTGCCCTTTACAATTCCCAAGTTCGTGTTGGACTAGCTGACATATAGATGTCTTGAACAAGCTGGGAAACAGAGGCCTTTAATCAAGACCGGCAGTACAAGCTGGCCTATAGATGTCTTGAAGAAGCTGGGAAAAAGATTTAATCAAGATCTGTCAGTCTTACCCGGACCGTTACTGATAGCAGGTGGAAGAACCTGAAGGGTCCGACGCCTTTGCGATGTTCATCTATGTCTTGATCAAGCTGAACTATAGATGTCCTTTGCTGAGCTTGAACAAGCTAGAATAATAGGTGTATAAAATGGGCCTACGTTGCCTGAGTAGTTACAAGATGTGGGTGTGGAAAAGCTGAATATTTTACGCTTATAGCCTTTAGAATATGCATCTGTGTCTTGACCAAGCTGAACTACAGATGCCTTTAGCTGAGTTCAACAAGCTAGGAAGAATACGTCTTTAAAATGGACCTGCATTGCCTGAGCCGTTACAAAATGTGGGTGAAAGCTGCTGAGAGAGAGAGAGAGAGAGAGAAATAATGGGTCCAGCGGTTTGGGGACCTGAATATTTTACGTTTATAGCCTTTCCAATTCCCATCTGTGTCTTGATCAAGCTGAACTATAGATGTATAGCTTGCTCGAACAAGCTGCGAATAAGATGTCTTTAAGATGAGTCTTTGTTACCCGGGTTTTTACAAATCAAGGTGTAAGAAACCCAGGAAGACTGAAACGTAAAAAAAAAGTATCAAAAAGTTGTGCTATTGTGAGAAACAACGGAAAGTCAGGAACAGATATAGTAGCGAAGGGAGGGGGGAGGGGGACCTCGGTCGAACCCCTCGGCGAGGGGTGCGCTAGAAAGCGCTGACTCATGACGCGACACGCATCACTGCTAACGGAAAAGTGGTTTTACAAGACGTCCTTCCCAGCCACAAAACCGCAACAGGAACGCGACAAGCACGAAGACACGCAAACGTCGTGCTGGGGACAAGAAAAATGGGAAGAAAACACGCCACAGGAATGCGGCTACACAAGAAACCAACAGAAGCGAGAGTGTCCGCGAGGATATACGTAACATAAACGTGTCTCGGAGAATTAGTGCGCGCTCACACTGTTACCACACGTGTTCAGATGGCTTGCACAGATGACGTCAACGCTTCCTTCCTGTTAAGTAACTATCCCACGTGTGCCGCTGTTAGTTGCCTAGTCTTTAATTATGTACACCACTTGTTTTTGCTATCTGTTCACTGAGGGCTAAGAGCGAGATATATCGAGCTTTGGGATGAATTGAACCTCCTGCATAATAAATTTGTCCTCATCAAAGAGACACTAAAGAGCAAAACGATTTTTCTCGCATTAGTAAAGTAGTCTTCCACGATACCAAAAACTCACGCTTTCTGCGCGAAGACGCTTAATAAGCGAGAAGACGTGCAAAAAGGAAATACAGGTGGCGACGCCCCCTTGGAATTAATTCCCGCACCATTTGCCGTGACGTCACATTTTTGACGGCGCCTGCTTGGGCCTACGTAGTTCCTAATCGGTTAAATCGAAGTACATTGTCCTCTGAGGGGGCCAGAGACTTGACATAACGAGTTTGTGGTAATTTCGTCGAGCCAGTGGCGCCAAAATACGTTAAATGCTCTTTGAGGTCTTTTACGTCACGAATTACAAAGTTCGGCGCGAAATTTAAAAATGAAACTTTGAACTTGGTTTTCTCCTCCAATAATAAACCTATGGTGGTGAAATAAACTACACAAGAGTTCTCCGAGCACACTTTATCAATCTAAACCAATTCATTGTTTCTCTTTAGTGTCCCTTTAAAGTTCATTTTGCAGTGTACTGTTGCATATGCTCACTTTGCTGAAAGCACTACCACGTTCGACGAGTCGTTCGACGTGCCGCTTCCTGCGAGCCATGCGAAAAGCATCAGTTTGCTTTGCTCAAAATGGATATAACCAAAAATGAACTTGCCCTATATTTCTATCCCGAGATTTCATTCTATTTATGCCAAAACAAAGCATCCACGACTTGATGATAAATAGATATTTAATTACAACTTAATTAGGATTAGTTGCTATAACGCACATAAATTTACAAATTGTGACATTATTTTTGTTGCGATAGACTATTGAGTACCTTGAAATAACGTTGTATCGATTTGGCGCATTTACAAACAGTGCTTCATAGGTGCCTTCTGAAAGGATTAAGAATGAAAAAAAAAACAAAAAACGCCAGGCCTACGGGGAACATGTACGCAGCACAGTCACAGCGAAAGCTATAGAAGAGCGTCCTTTCTAAAGCCCGTTGTAAATTCTCTTGGGGGCAACTATTACAAGTACGCTTGCAAGGTACCCACTACGCCATAAATCATAATTTTTGTGAAGCAGGGAAGCACCTACTATAGGCCATTATTCGACATTCTGCGGAGAATCGAGGTACTCGCTATACACATATGTAAGGCGTTATGTGCACTTTGTTGTAATGTGGCTGATGACGATGGAGAATTATGGCTGAGCCCTTTGCAATGGGTTGGAAGGCTTTAAGCCACCCACTCGTCAAGCTATTCACATCGCGTGACGCCTAGTTGTTATTTTACTCTTCTACCACGCTACATTGCACATGTTAACGCGATTCCTTGCCGGACATGACGCCTGTACAGGGTCTTTTTGCGAAGGAGCTCCAAACACAGGCGTGGCTCTGTGGTACAATACTCGACTGCCACGCAGCGGGCCCGGGTTCGAATCCCATCCGATCCTGGATATCTTTTACTCACTTCATATTTCGCACCATATCGGTTACGGACACCAACGGCGCGGACAACTAGGGCACCAAAATCGGCTTTTGTGATCTCGTAACAGCTGTCGCTGTAAAAAAGAAAAAGCGTTTGACTGTTTGCGGTGGAGACCAGCTGGCTGCTGCCAAGATGGTGTTATTGTAAACTTGCATCAAGACGCGCCTATGTTAAAAAACGGATAGTGGCCGCATACACTTCTGTTATTAGCAGCAATATATATATATATATATATATATATATATATATATATATATATATATATATATATATATATATATATATACACACACACTGAAAAGCTGGCACGTGTGCCTGCAGGCAAGACAGTCGTTTCCGTGTCGTCTATGCGCTACATGCACAGTAATTCGCCTATCAACAACGGAAACAACGACACAAGCCAAGCGCAAATATAAACCACGTCGAGTTGCGGTCGTAAAGACGTCGACCAGTAGACGTCATTAGACGTCTACTAGCGGACGTCTGCCTTTAGACATGTTATAGACACCTACGTAAAGACGTGAATAGCAAGAAATAAGCGATACCGTCTTTGCAGCGGCCGTCACCTTCAATACACGTATATCTAGGCCACAACGCGCTCCACATTGTATTTACGCGGACAGGAAAAAAAAAAGGAAAATGACCCATACGAATATTGACAACACACGCAGGGAAATAACCGTACACCGCGCCACGCCGCAAATCATCGGACCTGCGCTCAAACTTTCCTCAGGCTGAATATGGTTTCATTGTCGGGTATTGGCGACATATCGGAAAACAGTGGTTCCTGTTTACGCTAATACAGCACAATCTATACGATAGTCGTGCTCTGCGCTTCAACCAGCACTGAATACACTAGGCCAGGACGCGTTCATGCGGAACTCCGTTGTTATATTATCGTTCCTCGCTGCCTTTTCTTTGTCTCACTTTTTTTTTTGTGCTCTTTGCACGACGAAGCAACAAAATACAAAAGAAACGTTACTTTCCCAGACAGCTCGTGTATGTAGACAACGTGTACAGCGCGCAGGTGGTGCGATGACTCAGCGGAAACGCCGTCGCTATGGATAAAACAGCGCGGAAAACCGAGAGCAACGCAACGAAACATACATTGGGACACGCCTGGCGCAACCGTCTCCATGGAAACAGAGAGCCGTACGAAACGCTGCACGAGGTTTAAGTTGACGACGAGATAAACACTGCCTTCATTCACTCGCCGAGACCAATAGGATTGAGTCGTCTGCCCATTTTTTCGCCCTTTTCTTTCTTTAATTTCTTCCTCGTACGACTCTCTCAGGGTACGTACTCAAACTGCACATGTCGCTGATGTCAACACGAGACTCAATCGTAGGAGGTGACCGACGTACGTCGCGTGCGGCTGGGCAGATTAGAAAAAAGTGGCTTCAGTCACGTACATCGCTTGTCGCGTCGTCACCGTAAAACCTACGCACGCAGGCGTATCAAAACGGGCTTCCAGTTTCTTTCTTTCTTTCTTTCTTTCTTTCTTTCTTTCTTTCTTTCTTTCTTTCTTTCTTTCTTTCTTTCTTTCTTTCTTTCTTCATGCGTGTAAAACATCGGCGTGCTACAAGCACGACACCGTTGTACGGGCATCAACATGCGCCTCATCTCCCTCCTTGACCAACGCATTTAACCGGTTTAGCAACTGAGCTCGTCTCTCGAAGTGGCGTTGATGGCGGCGGCGGTATGCAGCAGACGACGTCGTGTTTTCGTCTGGAACGCGGGTTCTGTGAGAACAAAATAGTGGCAGCGGTGGGAAGGGGGGGGGGGGGGCACAGTTTACTACAGTATAGTACACTATAGTACACTTCTAGTAGACTGTACTGGGGGGATTACACACTGCAGACATGTGACCTGGCTGCGCACGCGCATGGTCGTCGTGTTCTGTCGAGCAGACGACCTACTACATCGTGTTTTCGTCTGGAACGCGAGATCCGTGAGAACAAAATGGTGGCAGTGGTGGGGGGTTACGTTACACCGAAGACACGTGACCTGGCTGCGCACGCGCATGGTCGGGAGGTTAATCGGTTTTATGCGCCGACATCTCGGCGCTTCGACGCGCTTTCGTTGGCCCTTTTAGAAGCGCAGGCACGTTTCGTGTACGCTGAAAAATAAGATGAAACAGGAGTACGGAAGTTGAACGAGTTGGTCTGAACGCTTCCGTTTTGGGATTGATTTAGGACGTGCGTGTGTTCGTACGTTACGAATCGTATTTGATTCGTTCTTTATTTAGACTACACATGACACCTAGGGATTCCGAAGAAGCGTTGAGGGGTCGGTTTACAGGAAGTGGTAGCAAGGAAATTTTGAGTGAGTCATTAATTACAAAAATCTCGCACTACTCGATAGCGAAAGCCATCTTCCTCTTTTCCTTCTCAGTCGATGTGGTGACCCCCCCCCCCCTCCAATCGAAAGCTTTCTGCATCTAACGTGGTTTTCCTCTGCCTCCGAGATCGGCCCTGGACCTTTGACCACGCGATGATTTTGTGTGATGACGCCATCATATGGCAGCATAATGACGTCACAGATTTTGGTGATATGTGATGCCGTCATGACGCCGTTTGGTGACCTCATCAAACCTTAATCTCTGATCACGTGACTTTTTGCATCGTTCGTGTTGACGACAGCGGTCACTTTTCGCGTTTGATTAATAAATCCCGCGGCTTTACATGCATGCAGAGGCGCGGTATGATTATGAGTGACGCCGTTTGTTGGGGGGCTCCGAATCAATTCGGGCATCTATAAGCGCACTTTGCGATCTTTACACTGGTGCACGGTACAACCCAGCGTTTATTATACTGCCCGTCATTTCTCTCTCGTCGTATCATGTGCTTTTGTGGTTGTATGAATAGGAATGAGGTGCCTAAGACAGGCTGGCCGACGTTTCGATAGGTGGACCTGTCTTTACCAAAAACGCCTTGTCATCCTGTCTGCACTTGTCATCTGCAAAAGAAACTGGAAAGGAAATGATGACCGTTTCGCGCCTGTGAGCATCGCAGTAGGGGCACAATGGCTTTAATGATAAAAAAAAATCACCGTCTTATGTAGTTCAACATGGAGTTCCTTTAGCTGAAGTATTATTGGTATGCGTTAATAAAACGACTTCAGTTATATATATATATATTATAAAAGAGCTATGCGCGCAAATCTGGAGGAACATCCTCGAGGCGGTTAATAGCTCGGACTGGGGGCCTATGATGTCGTAACAGCGGAGAGCCAACGTTACGCAACACTTCAGGGTTCAATAAGCCTGATGAGGCCGTACAGCGCTGGTCGGTACTGCTGGTAACGACAGCCACTAAGTTGTGTTTTATCTAGTGTGTATATACACTAGTTAAAGAGTATATGCTTCGAAAGACTTTATTCGGCGACGTTTCGGTTGGAGACCGACCTGTCGCGATTGTCAGACCGAAACTACGACGAATATAAACAGTTTTTTACATAAAGTCTGTACCTCTTATATATATATATATATATATATATATATATATATATATATATAATATATATATATATATATATATATATATATATATATATATATATATGGGGTGATTCTTTTAGAACTGACCTATTTCATTGGGCTGTAGTTTTATCACAATGTATCCGATTTTAACGCGGTTTGCGGCAAAACATTCGGGAAGGATGAAAATTTAATATATATATATATATATATATATATATATATATATATATATATATATATATATATATTAGAATCCCTTTAATGTTTCTCACGCGACCGACAAAAAAGCGCTACAGTTGCCGGGAAACGTGTAACGCGATCATGCGGTTATAATTAGGGAAAAATGCTGTTAAACAATAAAACGGACGCAGACAGGGGGGCGGGGGGTTCAAACCCCCCCGAAATTTTACAATTTTGCTTGCGTATATATACACGCACACATACAAACACACGCACGAACATACATAAAGTATATAGGTTGAACGCCCCCACCCCGGGAAAACAATTTCTGGCTACACCCCTGGACGAAGAGCACACAGTTCTGCTTACGGAGAAACTTTTCGTCAGTTTAATGAAGTCCCTTTGTGGAGGTCTAATGCGTTTCTTTCGCAGCTCTGCCAGAAGCAGAGCACTTGGATGGCCTTGCGGCGACAGTCCACGTCGCCAAACTATTTGACGCGTCTCTTCAGCACATATGCAGCAGCGCTTCGACCATACTTGCTTTTGGGAGGGCGAAGATGGGAGATTAAAAAAACTCACAAGGTCCCATATGCATTCACCTAAGACGACTGGAAGGCGAAAGCCATCTTTTTTTTTCTTCTCGTTCGATGCGTTCATCCTGCCCTGTCATCTTCTGAAAGCTTTCTTACCTTCCGGATCGGAGGCACCTCGGCTGCTTTTGCACTGCCTCCGTGATCGGCCCACCTCTGACAAAGCGATGGTGTCACGTGATGACATCATCGTGTGACGCCACGTGACGTCACATGGTCACGTCATCACACGATGCTGAGTTTTTTTTTTTTTTTGTATCACTCGTGTTGACGCAGCCGGTTCGCCGGTCAATTTTCGTGTTTGATGAGGCATCTAAGGCTTTCGCCTCAATAAAACGTGTTGTTGGGCTAGTCGGTTCATACTGCTAAAGGTAAAGACGCAACGCAAGGCGAAGAGAACAAGAGGACGCTCTTTCCTGTCGTCTTGTTTTCTTCGCCTTTACGTTTTGCAAAGTGAGGGGACAAGCGAAATTTCTCCCACCGGCCCTGCTGACGGAGAACTCTCTTCACGCGGATGACAACGCATGTGCCAAGAACCATCAGGGTCCTTGTATCATGTAGACCGGCGCGCCAATTCACACACGTATATACATATCGTACATTGTCAAAGAAGACACCTTTCGACTCGTCCTGTTTGTCCGACATTTTCCGCGTGCATTCGTACACGGCTTCGGCGTCTTCCTAAACGAAGCGTCACGACTCAGTACGGCGGGATGACCCTCATCACAACACGAAATGTCCTATTTTTTTTTTTTCTGCCGTCTCTCATTTTCCTTTGGCGAATGCGCATTCACGAAGCGCAGGCAACCGTATCGAGCGGAAACTGCAACGTCTTCTTCTATTCCATTTCTCGGCTTCGTTTCTTCGATACTCTATCTTTACACACGTTGCAAACGATTACTGTTATCAGTTGACAGCGGCGTCAATCATCAAAATAATGTGTGTGTACGTATGTATTGTCGCGCCTAGTATGAGTTGTAACATGATGCCCGCGGTCAAAGTGGCGCCAACACTGCACGGTGGTGCCTACATAGAAAACAATCAGTGACGTAAACACTGTTTCGACTACTGGTATTGCCAAAACCAATTTAAGCTTACCATGGCCACCGTGTTTTGCAACCTATACATAGCTTGCACGTGACGTCATTGACGCACAACATGTCTCCAACATGGCGGATTTGATGACGTCAAGGCAGTATAATCACGCGGCGATTAACCTGCTTCCGTGTGCTAACGACGACGCTGGAATGTTATTGGGCATCTCTGCTTGAATAACGAGGGAAACAGAATGCGAGGTACTGATAACACAAACGTGACGTCACGGAGCTCACTTCCCGCCATGTTGGTGCTCCAACTTGAGAGAGAGAAATGTTTTAATGAAAAGCTGGAGACCTGGCTGTTTCAGTGAAGTCAGCGCAAGCCATCCATGTTGAGCGCCGCTGTACATTCATAGTTTTTTTTTTTTTTTTATGTGGTGTTGTACCAAAAATGCACCGCAAACTAACTGCAATATTTGCGCCGACAAACCTGGTTATAAACTCAGGAGCGGTTTGCCAAACTTTCTGTATGTTATCAGTTTTTGTAACCAAGTGGGGAAGAGGTGATGTATGGCGTATTCGAGCAATTGAACGCAACACGTGCACAGTACAGGCGAAAAAAAAAAAAAAAAACACTCGACAATAAAGCGTCGAAAAGATCGTCTGCTTGAAGCAGACGACGCGTCGGCAACTTCAAAATGTGCGCCCAACGAGCCCCGCTAAATATTATCGATTTCAATTATTTACACACGCGTAGCTTTTATATCACACAGTGCCGTTGTATGTAATTAAACGCCGATAAGGACGGCATTGAATGCGCCATTATGCCATTTACAGACGAAGACGTTAAAAGTAATAATGCCTGTTTAGAAGAGCAGACGATGCGTTGCAGACGCTACTTTCAGTAAATAAAACGTCAAAAAAATTTTTCATTTTATGTAGGATCATGCGTTTGGCCACTAAAATTTAAGATCGCCTACTCGGAGCCAACGAAACTCGTAGGCCAGTGAAATGTGAAAAAAAAAAAATGATAAAATTGTCTGCTTCGACGTGTCGCAGACGAAGAACTTGCACACAATAAAATGTAAAAGAAAAAAATTCTCCGAGTTCATCTGCTCTGAGGTAAAACTGATAAAAACGTCAAAGAAGTTCCGCAGCCGACGCAAACGTCCAAGAATTGTGTGAAAACTTCGTGTGATTGATCACAAAACGTCAAAAAGAAGACCATGTCCTCCGCGATGCGTTGCAGTCGAAACAAGGCGAAAGAAATTGATAGCGACAATGTGATGATGCCTTCGCACGGGCCGCTCTGAAAGTCGCCGACGGCTAGCAAGCCGCATGTACTAGAACTACGTTTTCCAGCAATCAAGTAAGCCGGCTCAGACACAACAACAAAGAATCACAAAAGATATCGAAATATAAACGTCGTTTCTTACTGACCCTCGTCCAACGAGAAGTCGCAGGGCGTCGAGGTGTCCGTAGTAAGCCGACCAAATAGTGGGCGTCATGCCGTCCTCGTCCGGAGCGTTGCAGTCCTTGCGAGTCGCCTCCCGCAGAAGATCCAGATATCCGTCGCGAGCGGCGCGGTGAAACCTGTCGCGATCCATGACTCCGCAAAACGCCGCACCGACTACTTACAGCAGTCTCACCACAAAACCACGATGAAGCTCGAAGAAGGTGATAGCCCCCCGCACATGACCGGTGTGAGCACGGCACAAGACTTCTTCAAACATGGGAGGATCCAAGAACGAAACACTCTCCGATGCAAACGACCGGGGACGAGCGCTTCAAATCCAGCAGCACGCGGTTAACACCGAGCAAAACAAAACACCGGATGCTGTGAGCGGTGGCGACGGACGGACGGACGAACGAACGACACACAATGCGTGCCCGGAGAACAACGTTTTCGCTCACTTTGAGGCAAGAAAGAAACAAAAAGAAAGGAACGCAAAACACGGTGGGACGGGCCCTGTCGGGGCAAAGCGACGGTTCGCGAGACTACGGTGCCGTGGCCTGGCCTCTGCAACCGCCGACTACGAACTCGCTCAACAGTTCACCACCACCGGACCACCGTTCCTTTCCAACTACTCCCGCACTCGTACATACAAACACACGCACGCACAACACAGGTGGTTGTTGATCCCTCCCCAGGTGCTCCTCTCTACGGGGAGCAAGTTCGAGCCCTCATCCTCCGCTTCCACGCTCTTCTTCACGCAAAACCGTGACGTCACATCACGTAGAAGCCAATAGGGAGGCCGGAAAGTTCGCGCATCCCAGCGGCGGAGCGCGCGCGGTCGTCTGTGCTTGTCGTTTCGGTTTTTGCTGTGTGGACTTTCGGTACTTTCGGTTGGTGGACGTTTCCCCGGCAACGCATGGAGGCCGTGACGTATCTTATGGCTCTTCGGTATACGTAAAAGCATAGCCTTTGAGACTCGCAACAGCTAGTCGGAGAAAATCGACGCTACTATGTGTGTAGAATGAGTTTGGACAATGCGTAGTCACAGTTATTTCTCGACGCATTGTGCGATCAATCACCGTTTGCTCAGCCCTAAAAGCAAAAGAATAGCATAAATCGAATTAACCGAAACGTCGCGTTTTGTAGCGCCATCTTTGCGTCGCCATTGAAAACGCGCCACGCAGTTCGCCGTCTCGAGCGTAGAGAGCGCGCGCGGCGTAGTCTGGATAAAATAGGCTTGGATGCAAGATTTCTGTAGCCACGAGTTGAAGATGGTGAAGTAACACAGTACTTCACCATCAATGTCCGTGCGACATTCTGTGGCCTCCGAGTTGGCACAATAGCCGAGCCAGGCAATTGCGGCAATATTGAATCTGGTATCATACGAGTTCTGTTTTGCAAGCTCTTCGCTACAGAAGTAACTGGATAGATTTCACATATCGCAGCATGTGCAGCAAGGAGATTAGAACGAGTTAATCAGCAAACCTTCGTTAATCAGTCAAATAGTCACTAGCATTTCTCGCAAACATAATGTGCATTTCTTAGACCAATCTTAGTACCAAAGTACAACTTTGATACGCGTCAACGGGGTGTTTCTGTGAATTCTGTCAACCGTAAAATAAAACGCCCTCAATAAGGCCAAACAGCAAGAGGCAGGCAGTTGTAATAAACAGTTCTTTTTTATTGTAGTCCCCCCCCCCCCTCACTCTCCAACGTCACTGGGATGGCACGCTTCCCCGGAGAGATGCTTTTCTTGAAAACAGTGGCCGAGTTCTCGTTGCCGAAACGAAAACCGCTCAATAAATAAGAAAATATTACACTCCTGTGGATGATACTGATGATGCAGGTTAGCCCTGAAAAGAACAAAGAAAGATGGGTTATGAACCAGTTGCAATGTACGGGGTTGACCACATGTGAGGTGAACAGCTCATCGGTATTCAAGCCGGTAAAACTAGAACGTTTATTAAGGCCTTAGACACCCAATCAAACGGGAAAACTGACCGTCAGCAGCGTCAACACGAGTAATGCTACAAATCATCACGTGATGACGTCACTGTATGACGTCATCATGACGCCACAGATATCAAAATTTTGTGGCGGCGTCGTGATGGCATAGGCATACGAGACGCCATTATGACTTAGAAGAACACAGTGTTGGGCGAGTTAGTAATCGATCGTGGAGGGCATTTCGCGCAAAAAGCCAGGGACAAGAAAGGCATGTCGAGAAGTGTCATCATTTACTACATGAAATCTAGTGTGGTCAAGGCTCAAAGACAGGACCATGCGAGAGATTGTTGAGGCTTTTTTTCATTCTTAAGTCCGATGACGGGTGTGGCAAAGCCGTCGGTGAGCTTGCATAAAATTGAAACTGATTATCTAACCATCAGCCTTTAATCTTAACCTCGCGTCTTTGCACTACATATACTATATGTCTTTCCGACAAGAAAATTTCTAGTTGATAGTCTGCGCTTCTCTAGTGTTTTCGTTCATTCTTGTCCCTGGTTTTTTGCATAAAATGCCCTTCACAAGCCACTATGACGTCAAATATCGCCAACTTTTGAGACATCATGATGACGTCACCATATGACACCATTACGACGTGACAGATTGCCAAGTTTTGTACCGTCGTTGTGACGTCACACAATGAGACATCGCATGTCATCACATAACGTCGTCACTTGGTCAAAGGTGCACCGACCATGGAGGCAGTGCAAAATTATGTGAAGTGCAGAAAGACTGCAACGCCTCTGATCCTGGAGGCGATGCAAATCCACGATAGGTGCAACAAACTTTCAGAGGGGGGTGGGGGAGGATTGATACATCGACCGAGAAGAAGAAGATGGCCTTTGCCTTTGAGAAGTCGTCTTAGGCAAATGCCCCGCGAGTTTTTTTCTACTTCACAGGAGAAATGTCCGTTATATGACATTTGATCACGGTTTCAATAAACAAAATAACAATTTTACGAATTATGTATCCAACATTAGCGTTTACGAGATCTTGAATACGAACGAGGTGTTAACCTTAGATGCAGACAAGCCTTTACATGTCATACAGGAAATATATTATTTATCCTTTCTTTTTATATTCTAAAGCTTGCCCTGTGGCGTAACACACTCAAACATCTGGGTAACGAAGACGGATATAACGAATTATTGGTTATAAGGACGTAAATGAAGAACAGCCTTGTCATATATACAGTGTTACCAATATACGCTTAAACGAATTCTCGGATATAACGAAGTTATTTTCGTGTCAGATGCGACTTCGTTGTTACATGCAAGTTCTTTCCGTAAAGCCACACATACACATATTCTCAGTTTTCCTTGTCTGTCAGTTTCTGCACAATATTGACAGGCACTCTTTTTTTTCTTTTTTCGGTGACTCTGTTACACAGAAACATGGTGTAATTAATATTTAAGGGCGCACTCCCGCTTACCAGCACATTTTCTGGGCTCTTGAGGGCTTGGCCTTTCATGTGACACAAGAAAATGACAAGTGAAAATTTTCGTGCCAGTACCTCTCAAGCAACTACATTTGACAAGAGGCATCGGTTAAAGGGAAGGTAGGTAGTGAAATATTACTAACCGTATGTTTGTACAAACCGTGACGGCATTGTGAAGTTACATGATCATGGCTAATACTTGTCAGTGAGCTGCCTTTGCCGACGATGTGTTGGGTGTTCTCGACATCTTGCTCAGCTGAAAGAGAAATCAACAGTAGATCAACGCTGACCAAAGCTGCTCACTATCGAGGTAACTGAAGGCAATTAGAGGTAATTAAATGTAATGGAAACCACTCAGGCACTCGGCACATGTAATGTTGGCTGTCAGGGTAACTGAAGGTAGTAAGAGGTGATACCGATGCAGTACTAACTTTGTGTTTACCGCTTCATCTCGCATGTACCGTCACAAATATTTTTGCAGGGGTCCCTCTTATTTGGACCCACCTGAGCTGTCATTTTAAATGTTTGAAGTCCGAAAGTATAACAGCGTTTTTAGAGTTGCTAAAATTTAAGTTGCTCTTCTGAAATGCGACAAATTTCATTTAAATAAATATTAAATAAAGCCCAAGCCTGGAGCTTCCCCTATGCTTGAAACCTTAAAAATGCATCCGGCATCTCGTCCCAAAATGTCTGGACAAGTATTGTCAATGTCCGAAGCAACAAACGAAGCGAGGATGACTTTGTGCCTTAAATGCAGACCCCCCCCGCATACCTTCTTGGCAGGGCCAGCAGTTTTTGACGGCCCGGAACTGCTGACCTTGGAAGGCGCTTCCTGCCCATTGGTCATTGTGCCAGTGTCCGAACCACTGCCATCACTGGCCGTCGAGTCATTGCGCGAACGCACCCGCCTCTTCTGCTGTCGCCCTTTCGTGCCGGCAGGTGGTGACTGCATCAACGTATCTGCGAGACGCCAAGGTCGTGGGTTTGTCACTTACGCCAAGTTTATACGAACGCTGTTGGACTTCTCCTGATGTAACCGTGTTTATGCATCCATTAAAGGGACCGACAACCAACTTTTGTGGTACCCGTTTTCTTGAGTGCAATGGGAAGCTTACCGGTCAGAGCTTCTAATCACGGAGTGGTAACGCGGACAACGCCGTAAAACATTTGTAATCAGAGTTTTTCGATCTGCAGCGATTATGCAGTCCTAATATCACATGCTGCAAACAGTGAGAGGTGAGCGCGATAGCGATTATACGCCAGCAGTGGTGACAAATTATGCCCTAAGTATGAAAAGGCAATGTCACGTTTGCAAAGCCTGCGGTGCCGCGACTACTGCTTTCTAGCCTATTAAATTATTTTACAATAGTTATAGCGTTTTTCTGGGGCTTCTTCTAGAATTACTTTGGCCGTACACAGGTCGCTTTATCACATTTTAGTCAAGCCAAGCCAAGCTAAGCCTTCGAAAACGAAACAAGTGGTAGGATACACCAGCAGTGCTGTTCATGAAGTGGTAGCAATCCTCCACAGAACAGTAAGTCGATGGCATTTTGCGAGCAGCAACGCAAACTCGCGTGCTACTCTTCAAAAGTCCGATACGACGAGAGCAGACGAGAGTCGAGCTACGCGGGAAACGCCGCCGGACGCCGCGCGCATGCGCCGCAGCCTCCGTTTCACTGGAAGCCACGAAAGCAGCGCCGCATCTCATGCTTTACTTCTTTTACCTTAGAAACAAACGGGAATTGACAATAACATACATATTCAAATTTTCAGCCCTCGTTCTGGTGCGTCTAAAAGCATTAGACTACGTACAACAAAGTGCTTAAGACTGCATACGTCTGGTTCATGGCGCTCGCGCTAGGCTGCGCGACATACCGGTTTTTGTTACTTTTAAACGCGATTTAAAAATATAAATCCTACTCAGATCGCGAAAAGTATTCTGGAATCTGTCACTATAATTCACGGCCTCTTCATTTCCACCAGGATCTAATCACCCATTCTGGCCAGTTGTCGGTCCCTTTAATATTTTTAAGTATAAGACATTGAAGTACCTCTTTTGTTCTTACTCTAATAATCAAGCTGCCTCTACAATCATAGTATAATGTAATCTTCTAGTATGTTCATGAAATGACGTGTATGCATTATGCCGTTTTATCCGGTATGTATATAGAGTTCAACCTGGATATATCAATAATGAAGGGGATCCCAAAAAAGTTCTATACTATATAGGTAATTCCATACATGAAACATATTTTACGTCAACAATATATTCAAAGGAATCTCTCAATTGTTTCTGAAGAATTCACATTCACACATTCTAAAGAATAAAGTTTTCTGACTATGTTGAAAAACACGAGCCAAATACAGCGCTGTTCTTCGTGCAACATGCTCTCCTACGGCCGTTCAAAAGTCGAAACATACAGCTACCCACGTGTGACACCATAGCAGAACGTTTGCAATTCAATGTACTGATTGTGCAAACTAAGGTCATCAAATGTGGCTGCGCTCCTTTTTTTGTTCAATTTTAGCTCGGAAAATGTTTTTACAGCTTCGTAGTGGTACACTCAAACCTCCATATAACGAACACGGATATAACGAATTATCGGTTACAACGAAGTAAATGGAGAATAGTCTTGTCATATATACAATGTTAAAAATGTGCGTTTATAACGAATTTTCAGATATAATGAACTTATTTTCATGTCAGATGCGACTTTGTTATAACGAGGTTTGAGTGTAGTAGTCGTCACGCCGGTCATGTGACCAGAGGGGGGGGGGGGGTAAATAAACAAATAAATAAAATAAAATGACGATTACGATGATGATGTTAAATGATGATGGTGCTCAAACACATACACTCACATGCTTGCAGCTTCCCTGTCCAACGATTCTCACGGTGTGGAACTGGATGCAATTTTTTTTTCTAAATGCTGACCCACACACTGCTTTTGAGCTTTAATGCACCTAATGTACTTCCCATAGAAAGCTCTACATTAAAATAAGCGCAAAGAAGAAAGACCTTACCTTGGGCCTCCTGACGCGAGAGGCGGAATGACTTTGAAAGAAACTGCTGCTTGGCATCCCAGAGCATCTGCTGCCTCTGCACCACATCTGGATACCTGTATGCACAAGGAAACAAAAAGACTGCAATTAGTCATTTGTTAATTACCAGGGAGAGAGAGAAGTTGACGACACAATGCGGATGCTACAAAAACGACCAATCGTTCAGATAAAACATAAAACATCCTCACAGATATCTTTCTACCTGCAATGCAATATATAGTTCTGAGCAGTAGTCACAAAATAAAATTCATTAATTAAAACAACTAAACCTGACAGACCATGATATAATCACGAATGACATGGTAGTTGACGACTCTAGATTAATTTATGCCACCTGTTCCTCCATAATGTGCACCTAAATCTAGACGGACATTTTTGTGTTTCCACACGCTGAAGCATGATCGTGATCAAACCTGCGGCCTTGTGTTTAGCAGCAAACTGCGTCAGCTGCTAAGCCAATGTGACAGATTCCTTCAATTCAGAGCACGGAGCAAGAAATATTTGGGAAGTGAAAATTCCCGTAAGAACAGGTGTCCGCGAGTGTCCAGATAACGTCACAAAAATGTAGCATGTGCTGACGGAGACACTTCAATTGGCGGCGCCTTGCAGTACAGAGCCGCACGCAACCATGATGCAGGAAAACAAAAACAAAAAAGAGTGCCCGTTTTGGCAGCGTTGGCGAGCAGACGACAGCAGCGCTCCCGTAAGCGGACAAGTAATCTCTTTCTTTTTTTGTTGCGTCAGTTTCTGCGAGCTTACACAAGGAGTCCGCGACGACGGAGCAAAAAACGAGCGCGGCCGAACACACTCCGCGTCCACACTCCGTGTGACTGCGGCGGAACGGGAGCAACACACGGCGGCAATTTCCTTGTCCATCACCAGATGCCACAAGCATGATGTGGCTCTCCGGGAGCGTGACATTATCTGGTCGCCTAAAATAGCGGAGTTGCACCTCCTAAATGTTTCTTGCTCCTTGATTCAGAGCAAACTAACGCGTTAACATGGTTTCAGCTTCGGCTCTTACTATCCACAGTTCTGGTGACATCGCTACAGTTATTGCTTTTATGCTTAGGTTAGGGCCAGCGTCCATTATAGCGACAAGATTCAAAACGATACGACACAATCTTCTCGAATAATCGCAACCACGGAATGTTCCACATAAAATTTCACCCAGGGATGGCAACCTTACTGCTAAACAGTAATTAGGTTACATTACTAATTACTTTTCTAAAATTTTTATCAATGTAATTAAATTACTTCAACAAAAGTTATTCATGCACAACTCGTGTACACTTTATTTACAGCACATATTACACTGAAATCTCAGAGATATTTGTTCAGCTTGCTAATAATAACTGTTCGGGTTTAAGATCCCAAAACCACAATTTGATTATGAGAGATGCTGTAGTGGAAGGCTCCGGAAATTTTGACCATCTGGTGTTCTTTAATGTGCACCTAAATTTAAGTACCCGGGCCTCAATTGTTCAGCTTCCTGTGCTTGAGGTTTGGAACTCCTCACAAGTCTTATTAGCTTACGAACCTTATTAGCTTGGACGAATTTGTTATTGCTTAGAAACTGCGCTATGTCATTCATTTTCCACTTAACTGTACCAATATTTATGGTATTCTTTTGTACAAATTTTATAGAGCAATGTATGGGTGAAAAGGCCTCAGTCAGGAAGACAATGTTCTGCCTTTAGCCTTGCCATCCAAGATTCACTCTGTGTCTGACACATTTCCAAATAAATAAATAAATAAATAAATAAATACTAAATAACATAAAACTCAGATGAACTTGTCTTTGTTCTCTCCTTTCTGGTCAGTTTTTTATGCCTTAAGGGGGGACGTGGGTCCTAAAATTTTTTCTTTATTTTTAGGTCAATATGAACCAAACTTCACTGTCTTGACCAGTTTTTTATGCTGATTTCAAATCTGTACTTAGTTTTTTAATAGCTGCGCTAGTTCAAAAGATCTCGACGTTCGAAAAAATAATTAGTGCCTGCTTCTTACGGGGCTTTTAGGCAATTTCGACCTACTAAAACCAATATGTAAGTGCATGGGCCCAATGCCCAGATGATGCTGTAGGGGGTGATGCTATTTTTATTCCCTTGAGAGCACTGTGAAGGTCAGAAAACAGATGAACATTCACTGGTGGTTATTTTTTCTGATTCACTCTCATTAGTATCTTTAATTAAAATTTGTAAAATGGTGCTAGAGTAATGCAAATAGCATCACCCCCCAGATCGTTTCAATACGAGTAAAATGATACCAAATTTGTGATTTTTACTCAGCAACAACATGGAAAAAAACCCCGTAAGGCTGAGTGCGTTGAGCAAAAATATCAAACTGAGAAAAACACATTTGAAGTTTCAGACAACTGTAACTTTTGTGGAAGTGCAGCCACAGCACTAGTGGTTATATCATTTGATAGGTTTCTTCTTCACGAGAACAGCCATACCAAATATGTGACCATGACCTGCCAATGTACTGGCAAAATCTTCTTATAAAGCCACATAGTGCACCCAGTACCAGAGTGATAAACTCCACCTTTAGCAATTCATAGGCCTGTACCAATTCCTTGCAAGCTAAAGAAATACAAAATTTGTCTATGAATGTGGCTTTGCAACAGGCAAATAAAATAGACAGAGAGATTGTCTAAAAAGCACGTGGGTTATTTATTAAACCAAAAATCAGTTATTATTGTCCAGCAATAGCACTTGGCTCAACAGCAGGCAAGGGCTGTACTCGGGGTCCCCTGCTGGTTTGTGTAATTTTGAAAGTCTGTGCTTGGTGTCACTACTGTATAAGTGCTCCTTTTGCAGCTTCCAATGTCAGTTTTTAACCTTCTCAAGGCTGTGGAGCGCAAATCAATTTCCCAAAGTCTAACACAGCGTATCTGCAATTTCGGTGTTGCTCTGTCAGGTCGTGGTTGAAGCGACTACCGTTGCACCCTTGTCGACAGTATTTGTGGCCCTAATTTAATTCATTTCACTTCAAATTACATTAATTATCTTTAGCACCACTATCACCAGCTACCTTCTACGAGAAACGCTTCTCGCGCGAGTCGCACCTATGATAATGAAGCACAGGCTTTGAAAGCAGCCTGTGCTTCATTGCATTGAAAAAGGTCACTGCTTGAGCCGAACTCGGAACGAAGCACAAGCCCAAAGAACGTTTTTATCACGGATAAGTGCACGCGGATAAATTCTGTGCCATTTTCCTTGCCGCCGTTCACCAACATCCAACGGCTTGAACTTCCGCTGCTTCATTGCGCGCTGCGATGCCAAGCACTCCTCCCGTCGCCGTATTTCCCGCGCACTCGGCAGTCCCGCATAGTATGCCATACGAACGCGGTTTCGAATGCCACTGAAGCGTTGCCTAATGATCCGATGGCTCCAGCTAGACCAAGGGGAACCGGGCGGTTCTCGTAGACTCGACGCTCCGGTAGCGACAAGTAGTTTCGGCATCGCGCCCTCGTACGCTTGGTGTGTCTTCTTTACACGAGAATCTCCGGATGTGCCAGCACAAAATAAGGTAACTGTGTGTCGGCGGGCCGCACGAACGCGAGCGTAAGCAGAGGAAGATGACACTTGTAACAACACACGAGCACACGACACCGGCAACACGGCAGCCGTGAGCGCAGAACAAAAATACAAAAACAAAATGGCCGCCTCGGGTTGCGCCAGCCAATGGGAGGCGCGAAAGAAGGGGCTCGCCTCGCGCGCGCGCGCTCTGGCCAATGAGCGTTCTACAACCACCCTTCGGAAAAGCGCCGATAGCGGCATAGAGCACGGCCACCTGGATCGGGGCGCGCGGCGGTGTTGCCTCGGCCGTCCCATTCGGCGCGCGCCCCTTTGAAAAAATGTAATTGAGGTAGTTCAGCCGCGCGCCGCGACGCGGCGCTCTTCTCCTACCCCCTTGCGGATGATGCCGCGCTCGCCGCGCCGTAGACAGCCGCAGATGTGTTTGAAAAAATGCACACTGGACATTGTGCACGTGGTGACTGAATCAAGGTACGCTGTTATGTATTGTTAATCGGGCTTTACACAGTGAGTGTTGTTCTCTGTAGCATATTACCGTCGAGATAGAGCCAAGCAGCGTGCTTAGGCGACTTCGTATGGCGCGGCGCGTTCATATCCCATGACCACGGCCGCTACATAAGTGCCATATGACACATGTATTGTGCTGAGTACGTGATTTGCCGTGCTTCTCATTCTTTCTTTTGGCGCTCGTTTCTCCCACGGCCGCCTGGACCGGAGCGCGCCATGCTTCTTTCTAAAGGAAATACATTTCGTCGTCGTCTGCACTGCATAGCTATCTTCTGCGGTCGAGCGCTGTCTTAAGAGCATCACGTTGCTGGAAAACTAAATTGCGGTAATGATAATGCTGTAGACGTTTTCACCTAGCCGATGGTAGGCAACATTTTGGTGGGCACGTCTTTTTGCATTCTGAAGTTCCCACGATACGACAGTGATGTGAATGAGACGTTCTTATTTAAGCGCAGGCCGCATGTAGGCGAATTTGAACGCGGAAAGCGATGAGCGCGCGCTTGTCGCCTGCGAATTAGCTAAGGGTCGGTCGCGCAATGGCCACTTTCGTTTTGGTATCGCTTGTCGTTTTTAGCGCGACAGCATGGAAGAACCCCGTTTCGCAGTAATTCCGGTGTCGGCGGCGGTTGTGTGTGTGTACGTTCGTGTGCGTCTGTGTATGCGCGCAGATATCGCTGTCGCATTTAACTCTTAAAGGCGAAGCTTAAGGGTCCCCAGTTTCCACCTCCATTATTGCGTGCATGCGGTTTGCCCTTTAAGATTCGAACTAATCTACCGGTTCGTTGGCTGAGCGGCTGCTGATAAGGCTTTCTGCGTCTAGCATATATGTTTTCATATGCATTTTCACATTGTCATACCACGTTGACTTCAGGCAAGTAATTTGTTTTTTTAGTCTGCGTGGGATTCCGTGTGTAATTTACCGTGTTTTTCAGAAACGTGCCGTACAGCTGCGTGCCTTACTGTAAGTCAACACCAAGGAATATTACGTTGCCTCGACGCCAAGTGGCATTCCTTCCAGCAGGTAAAGCTCGCGCACTCAAGGCCGCAGCATCCCAAGGAAAATACGCCAACCTCCTTTAAGCCAGCGGAACCAACCTTCGGATCCTTTCCGCTATCTGGAAGCACTCAGAAAAAAAAGGAGTTTTTAATTAAATCTCGTGCTTTCCTTCGCATGTATACTTGTTACTGATATGCTGCACTTAAGAACACCAAAACAATTTCTTAAAAGTGACTCACGGGTGTTTTCGCTTCGGTCACCATTCATCACGACAAGGAATGGCACACACACACAAAAATAAAGACTATAGCGATAGCCGCCATCCATTCTTTTATGTGCTTTTTGTGAACGTGGTGGAAGTGCTATGCTAACCCACGGTTACTCTACAGCGATATCTTCAAGGCGCCGCTATGCGCCGCAAACCTTCCCGCAATAGAGCGCAAAGGAATGGAGGGGTAGTAGGCGCGCGCCGCGGTGCGGCGAAAGGAGTGGTCACGCTCCTTTCTGCAATTACGCCTCCTCCGTCCGAATGGGACGGCCGGAGCAACACCGCCGCGCGCCCCGATCCAGGTGGCCGTGCATTAGTGGCCTCCGGGACTAGCACCTGCAATGCGTACACGTCCGTCCTATTCGGCGCGTTTTCAATAGACATCAAGTTTGTTCAGGATTGGCACAGATTGTGTTAGCACACCCCGTCACTATCGCTGACTAACAAAGAACTGGTGTTCCTCGACGGTACTGTACCTCCGCATGCGTGATTTCTTCTCATGTGTATAATATGTGTGATCCGGATTCAAATAAATCATTGTTGAAAGTTAGCGCTTGTGTACGTGTTCTCCCTTCTTGTCCCATCTTCATAATTCTGCGCTAAACACTTCAGATATGTCGTACCAACAAGGCCAGAAGCCAGCCCTTGCTTTGTGAACGAATTAACACACCGCGATGTGGCGACCTTAGCCCTAGCGTCGTAAAAGCGTCGGCCTCGCTCATTTCACGCTAATCCAAACCAAAATAACTGCGACGCGCGCCTGTCTCACCTGGCTGTAACACCGCGTTCCTCGCTCACGCGCCGCCGCGAGAAAATCGCGGCCGGGCTACCGGGGCGGCACGACGCGCTTTGCGTTTCCCTCTACTCCGGCCGTGGTGTTCAATCACATCAATCACATTTTAACATGCCACGGGGTGGCGACCAAGTTCTGCTTCCAATATGCGACGCTCTTCTGGCTATCACACTCTCGTTCTCTGATTACGCTTTCTCCGTTACTATATTGTTACCAGTTTAATCTATTTAACATGGACGGTCCGGGAAGCGCCAGTTTTGTTTAATCATTTAACATGGACGTTAGTCTTCGGGATGAGATGTACGCCAATCATCAATGGGTGCATCCACGTTAAACGGTCTATAGCTGCCAGACATCAATATACATTGTACAAAAACTCTCTTATATCAATTTACAGTAAACATTCAGTTACTTCTGTAAGGGCACGCTTTACTTTCGTGTTATTCCGATTCCTATGACGTAGGATCAACCATGTTTGTTGTTCTTATTTCATTCTTTCTTTTTCTTATTTCGGGCGATAGCAGTTACGGACACCGGCGGCGGTGGACAACTACGGCGCCAAAAACGGCCATTGTTGTGATCTTTTTTAACAAGCTTTCGCTGAAAAAAAAATACTTAGCATAGTTTGCACTGGAGGCGCAATCCTAAAGAGACGCTGCTGATGGACACATATATAGTTATTCTGGCTGCTGCTGTTTTGCTAAGTTTTGCTAATTAGAGCGAAAGCTGTTATGAGATCATTTCAACGGCCGTTTTTGGCGCCGTAGTTGTCCGCCGCCGCCGCCGCCGCGGTGTCCGTACCACTATCGCTCGAAATAAGACAAAAACTAAATAAGAAAAAAATTCAAGGATGGAACGGGGTTCGAACCTGGGCCCTCTGCGTGGTAGCCCAGTGTCGTACCTCAGAGCCATGCCGTGCTTGGAACTGCCTTGCAAAAAGACGCTATACAGGCTTCATGTCCGGAAGGAACCACATTAACATATGTAACTTAGTGCGGTAGAAGAGTGAAATAACACCCATTGCACCACACAACGCGAACTACTCTGTACCAGGCGTCACACATGCGAAACTGCTCAACGAGTGGGCTGTTGGATGCTTCAAACCCATTACAAGGGCCTCTGCAATAATTCTTCATCGTCATCAGGCACAGCATCAACAAAGTGCGCATAATGCCTTACATGTTTTTAGCGGGTACCACGGCTATCCGTTGAATGACGAAAAATGGCATAGTGCTGCTTCTCTACTTCACAGAAATTATGATGATTTATAGCGTAGTGGGGTTCCTCGCAAGTGCACTTGCATTGGTTGCCACGGAAGCCCATACGCCCATCATCCATTTCCTCAGGGTCTAATAAAGTTTCCCCCTCTCTCTGTCTCTTTCTCACGTGAACATATGTTATATTGCATGGCGGGAGAGTGAAATAGCGACCGGCGTCACACAATGCGAAATACGTAACTGGTGGGCCTTTTAAAGCCTCCACCCCATTACAAAGGC
The DNA here is from genome assembly GCF_013339695.2 of Rhipicephalus sanguineus. Taxonomy (NCBI): domain Eukaryota; kingdom Metazoa; phylum Arthropoda; class Arachnida; order Ixodida; family Ixodidae; genus Rhipicephalus; species Rhipicephalus sanguineus. The sequence goes on along the minus strand of NC_051182.1, from coordinate 135,242,703 downwards.
TGAGCCACAATTCGTCATCGTCATCAGCCGTCACGTAACAAGGTGCACGTAATGCCTTACATGTGTGTAGCTGGGAACATCGCTTCTGCGCACAATGACGAATAATGGCGTTGTAGGGCTTCCCAACTTCACAAATATTGTGATTTATGGCGAGTGGGTACCTTGCTAGTGTACGTGTATTAGTAGCCCCCCAAGATAGTTTACAACGGGCTCTAGAAATGCCGCGCTTCCAGCTTTCGCTGTGACTGTGCTGCGTTTCCGGGCAAGCCTGGCGTTTTTTTTTTAGATGCGAAACATCTTATGGCGGAGTTTCAAACCGGGTGTGCGCGCGAGACCATCTTACTGCGCATGTGCAAGCCTCTCCACTCCCCCTCTCCACTCCCACTTTTACCCCTCTCCCGTTCCCCCCTCTCCATTATCGCTTCTCCCATCTCCTCTCCATTTCCCCTCTTCCCTCTCCTCTCCCCCTCTGAACGCGGGCTCGACATGCGCGAACACTGCTTCGCATCGCCTCATGGTCCCTTTTAGCGAGAGATGACGTGGTTTTTTCTTTCTTCTCCTCTGTTTCTCTCTCTCCTCTCTTGTCTTTGTTTTTTTTGTGTCTTTTTTGTCTCTATTTCTATTTGTTCGTTCTATCGCCTCTCTCTCTATTTCTTTCTCTTTTCCTGGTCTTTCTATCTTCCTTTATCTTTCCTTCCCTTCTTTCCTTACTCTGTCCCTGTATTCTCACTTCCTCTTATCTCCTATCTCTTTCTCTCGCTGCTCTATTCTCTATTTTATTCTCTCTCTTTCTCTCCTTTCTTTTCTGCCGTTCGTTCTCTCTCATTTTTTTCTTTCTTTCTAGCTATACTCCTAGTCTCTCCCCTCCTCATTTCCCTCCTCCCACTCTCACATCTGTCCTCGGCACTCTCTTTCTCCCCCTTTCCCCCTTGCTATACTGTACCACACCAGCTATGGTATGCTTCTGCTAGCATGTCTGGATAGGCAAATGGTTAAGACGTCGCCTTCGGATAGCGGGTACGTGGGCTCGAATCTCACTTCGCGAAGAAATCTCTTCCCCTAGAATTTCCCGCTATATCTTTATTTCACTTTACTTCTCTCTTTCCATCTCTTTCTCTTTTTATTTCTCTTTTTCTGTACTCGTTGTCTCGCCCATCACAGTTATTACTTGCCGCGCCGGAGAAATCCGCGCACGTGTTCTGGAGCAAAGCAGAAGATAAAGAAGACGACGACAATGAAGAGAGGACGAAAACGAGCGCATGCCGGTTCATGACGATCATTTTCTATTCGCGACTAACGGCTTCCCAAACAGCTGCGCTGTTAAAATAATTTCACACCAGGTGACATCTTTAAAGTACTGTGCTTTAAGCAATTACACAAGAACCGCTGAAAGCACTTTCACACCTCCTCTATTTCAAGTAGGCAAGCCAAGCCTGGACACTGCGTAGAAGCCAATACACACTCGAGCCGCTCTGCGCTCGTACATTACGCTCATTCTGGATTTGTGAGACATTCGTGACACAAACGGCCAGAGCAATGACGAGGCATGGGGAAGCATTTGATTCGGTTATTGAACACGTCAGACTATAAGTCCCGCAAGGCGACACTGTCGCCTTTCGCGGTTGTTTTCGCAGTATGGCGCCTTGCACAAGCCGCTCCAACGCGCGTGCAACGCAATATATCGGCCGGTGCGCGCTCTCCCGCTGCGCCGATTCATCCGGCGTGGGATACAATAACTTCAATGGGCGAGACACGAACACAGAGAGAAAGAGACCGAAGTAGCTAGATAGAAAGGGAAGAAAGAAAAAAGATAGAAAGACACAGAAAGAAATAGACAGAAGAGAAAGAGGTAGAAACAGACACAAGAAAGAAATAGCAAAAACAGAGCAAGACAGAAGAAGAAGAAGAAGAGAGAGAGACACACAAGAAAGAGAGAGAAAAATAGGTAGAAGGAAGACAGAGCAGCCACGAAGAGGTAGCGAGAAAGAGAGAGAGAGAAAGAAATAGAAAAAAAAACGAAACGCAAAGAAGATAGAAAACACAGAGACAGAGAAAAATAAAGAAAGAGAGGAGAAAGAAAGAGAAAAATAAAAAACAACACAGGACGGCCGCCAAGCTCCGCCTCTTTCTTCAGGCTTCCGGCCGTGGCGGTCCGCACTTCTGTAAGGCGAATTGCTATAGGCCCGTGTACTGTGCGTGTCAGTGCACGTTAAAGAACACCAGGTGACCAAATTTTCAGAGCCCTCCACTACGGCGTGCCTCATATCATATGGTGGGTTTGGCACGTAAAATCCCAGATAATATTATGGTTCCTTCAGGCTTGGCACACACAGTGCGAAGCTGCCCTATTATTTTTACAGCTTGAGCTATTTTTAGATGCAAAGCATCTTATGGCGGAGTTCAAACCGGTGCTGTGCGGCGGGACCACCCTTACTGCGCATGCGCAAACCCTCTCCACACACATCCACTTCCCTCCCCTTTCCGCTGCCCCTCTCCCCTCTGCACTTCCACTCTCCACCCCCCTTTGAAACGCGGGCTCGACATGCCGAAACGCTGCTTCGCATCGCCTCATGGTTTCCTTTAGCTGGAGATGGTGGGATTTTTCCCATTCATATATACTTCGGTGTTGTTGACAGTAAATTTCAGCTGAAAATACCTTTGTTAGCGCCTCTTTGTTTCTATTCGCTGCTGACATTACCTGCACAGCCTTGATAGTTTCACAGCATTTAGTTCGAGCTTCCACAATGTCCCGCTACTGCGCATGCACTGAAAATGCGGGGCGGCTCATGCCTGTCGCACTGCGACTTGAATATCTGATTAATTTGTGGCTGTTACCTCTCGCACAATTTGTGATAGTCTAAATATGGACGCACAATGGCGTACATTTTCGATGTTTTGTTTTTCAGATTGGCCCGAGCATTACGGGCGAGGTTTCCCGTTGCAAAAGGAGACTCTTACGCTCTACCCATTCGCAGGTAGGTTAACAATCTGCGTTATATAAGCAAAGGCGAACAGGCTGCGACCATCAGTTTTTGCACTTCCTGAAAAAAAAAAGCCGTAAAATTAGACACAAGAATTACCTTTCTTTATTATTTATTGGTTTGAGGGCGAACACGTTTATGGTTTATCGTTTTTTCGTGCACTAACAGTGTGAAATAAAATAACTATCATCAAAGTGAACAGATCCTTCTAGCGATTTAAATCATAGACTACTAATGTGCACTGAAAATTTGTGAGCAGGTCTGTAATAAATTTGCTTCGTTGTAACAGAGAAGCCCTGTTTACGTGAGAAAATCTTGTTGCACTTTACCAAATTACACGAAAAAAAGATAAAGATGTTTGGATCCGACATTACGCCCTGGCAATTTCGAATGTGTTGCAGGCAAGGATGAGACAGAAACTGGCGATCACTGAAAAATGTTATCTAAATTACTAAGGCCATAAACCTTGCTTTTGTGGGACATATCTTGTTCTTACGAATAAATTTGAAGTTACCGAAGAAACTTTAATTGAAATGCGTCCTCATCAAATAGAAAGACATTCATAGAAAATAACTTCATGTCATCAACAGTGCTCAAATTAAATCAAGTTATACAGAGCCAAGCCACATTGTAAAGAAGTCTGTCAGTCCAAGCCATCCCGTGTTTGAGCAATGTTGACACATTTACGTTTGGCTGGAGAATAGAAAAAAAGGTCACAGTTTCGCCGCAACGGCGAAGCAATGAATGCGATAGCAACAAATCGGAATGTAACGCGAAGAACAGAAAGCAGCTCGAAATTGCCAGCGCGTCGCTCAAGCCCAAAGGACGCACGAAAAGAACGCACACAGGACGAGCGCGAACTAATGCGTCCAGCTCGACACTTGAGGCGCACTGCTCAAACATAACAAGGACGCACGAAACGAACGAACAGGTACACACAAGACGAGCGCGAACTAATTGTCACAATTGTTACTTATTTCTGTTTGAACAGCGCGCTCCTTTAACAAACGCGGCCGCTACAGCGAGCGAAGCGAAGCACCCACATGCCGCCCCTTCTTTCCTCGAGATAAGCGTACGAAAGCGACCACGCCCTGTAGGACGAAGAGCAACGGCATTCGCAGGATTGGGGCGACGACTTTTAAAGCCTGCCACACGCTTCTCTACCACACGCGCGCACATCGCGCCATCTATGTGGCAACTAAGAAAGCATGCTGAAGTACATGGTATATAAATGGCTCGCCGTTAGCAGGCTGAAAGGCTGTGCTGTCGTGGCCTAACATCTAACGCGGCGGGCTGCAAAGCGAGAGGTCGCCCGCTCGATTCCGCGCGTCGGAAAGTATTTCTGAGTTATTTTTCTTTGTGGCTTTTCTATATATATACATACTTTACATATACGGTGAATGACAGCGACGGGGACGGACATTTTCCAGCCGAGACTGTCCATATAATTGCTATCGCAATAAAATGTCGCCCGCATCTTCCCACGGGGGAACTCGAGTAAATGCGTCGCAGAGTGGTAGGGGTATCGCGTGAATGGTGCGTAATTGGGTTTCGCAGAAGCGTCGCGCTGCCCGAGTGATGGATCCGCTGCTCGACGTTCACGAACGGTTGCTGCTTCTCGAGCACGACGTTCAGTATCCACAGCCCGTCGTTGCCGTTTCGCAGCTGCTTCTCGTTCCCCGAGTGAAGGATCCGCAGCCCGTCGTTGCCGTCTCGCAGCAGCTTCTCGTGCACGAAGTTCCGGGTCCGCAGCTCGCTTTAAACGCTTGCGCTCAGCGTCGTGTGCTCGTCTCCTCGCAGCCTTCGTCTTCTGCGTTGCTTGCTGTTGTTGACGCCGACGACGGTGAGGGTGGGGTAACGTTGCCTTCGACGAGTGGTGGGACGCTGATTGAAGGTACTGTTGCTTCCATCGCATCTACTCGAGTCAAGCAAAGCGTCAAGTCAAGCAAAAGCCAAGACGCCCTTGAATGAATTCCGAACGCGCGCTCCGCCGCTTATATACACACCGCCCGCGTTCGATCGAGAAGAGGGAGGGACGGAGAGGAGGGAGGGAGGGAGGGAGGGAGAGGCCTGCTGCCAGCACAAGACGAGCCGAGCATGCGGGGGAGGGAGAGGGGAGGCTTGCTGCCGGCACGAGACGAGCCGAGCATGCGCAGGGGGGGTGTGGATGGCGGCCGACGCCGCAGGTGCGACTAAGAAATGCTCCGCATTTAAAACTGTTGTCATGACGACACCTCTAACTGTGATCCAATGCTGCCTCATGATGCGGCCTGTGGGTTCCTATTCGCATCTCCAGAAAAGGCTTCTTGCGCTGGCAACAGTTCCGAAAGAACAATAGCTACAATACCCAGGTGCACAATAAACACTTTGGTTTAGCGCTGTGCTGAAGTTAACTTGTTACGTTGAATCGCGCTGCTGGTTCGTGGAAGGCAAAAGGGTGATTGCTGCATATCACCTGATATTAGTCAGTCTGCAATATTTCACTCACAAGATACCGAAATAGTTGCGCTGTGTGTGGAAACGTCACACCTGTTTGGCGAGTCCCACCAGAGTTGCCTTTTTTTAACACGAAAGTGTTTTATGCAGGGGTCCGCCACGCCTTCACTGACGTATTTTCGTCACGGATATGACATTGTAAATATACACTAACAGATGACAAAGAAAAAGCTAGAACAAAAAATTACACCATCTTCCCGAGGGGAACCATGGGTGATGCGGAGCATCGCGGATCATTAACGGTGTTATTAACCTTGTATTAACGGTGTTATTACGTTGTTAACTTGCGTTGGTTACTGCTCGACATTCACGTTCCAACGCAGCTTCACGTGCTCGAAGCTCGGGATGCGCTGCTCGACGTTGATGCTTCGAAGCTGCTTCGCGCTGACGAAGTTCAGGGTCCGCCGCTCGCTTCAAGTGTTTGCTTTAAGCGTCGCCTGCCCTTCGCTTCGCAGCTTTGTCTTGAGTGGATGCAATTGGGCTGATGCTGACACGTGCTTGCGTCAGCCCACTCACTAATACCCCTGTCACACAGGGCAACTTAAGTGCACTTTGACGAAGTGCACTTCGCCGGTAGTGTCATTTGCACGCTGTCACACAGGAACGCTTAGTGACACTCGCTGCAAAGTACACTTGCCGGCAAGTGCGTTCGCCAAACTCACTTCGCTGTGACGGAGTGTCTATCCTCGGCAGCAGCGGCTTGCAAATAAATACGCTAACGCAAAACGCGACGATCATGGTATTTTTAAACTATCGTTCTCGTTATTAGAAATACTGCCATGTATTCAAACAAATGATACTACAACAAAAAACCTCGCTACTCTCGCTCTCGGGCAGTTTACGGCCACGTCCGCTAGGGGGATGCGGGAGCACATGGCGTGCAATGGCCGCGTCCGTCGCGTTGTTTACCTTCTTGCACATGTGCAGTTCTGTCACTCTCTAGTCATTTGCCATGGCGTGTGCCACGGGTGCCAATCCTACGAAGACAACGTGGTGCGACGCAGAGACGCGGGCGCTCATACGACTTTGGGAGGAGGAGCATTTGAGCGAGTTGCGCCGTGCTAAGAGGAACTCGAAAATATATGCAGCAATCTGCGAGAAGCTCCAACTACTTGGATTCGAAAAAAGCACGAAAGAAGTAAAAAAAAGATTGAAAATCTGGGAAGTAAATACAGGTAAGCCTTTCAACCTGTCACAAATACATAATGCTCCCCGAGTCATGTACTGTCATGCGTGTTGTAGACTACAGCCGTTGATGAATGTATTTGCTTGATATTGCTTCTTTGGTACCCTTGAAGGGCCCGTTCTGTTTACACATTGTTCGTTTTGAGGTAGCTGTGGTTAGACGCCAATTTTCAGTCAAGCGTAATTAACGTAATTTACTGCTCAAGATAAATGTATTGCCGGTTCATTGTTATATTGGCTGTAAACGATTAACACGATACGCGCGTTCGCTTTACCCGTAGCGTCTGCTTCGTGAACTGCAGAGGACAGCAGTGAGCGTGAGCGTTTTCTGTCGTGCTCTGAGTGCCGGCATTGAGGGATCCGATGACATGAGCAGGGATTTCTTTCTCTTTACTTTGTTTACTGCGTTAAGAAGAGGCTTCCTACCCTTCGTGTACCCTTCGGGCAAGCGAGCTATTTAAGCTGTCTAGTTGTTCCCGCATTTGCGCGACTCCGTTGTCCTTACACCGGCGACTGATATCAGATTTCGCGTCGGGAACATTTGCGACGCAGGTATTGCCTTAAAGGGCCCCGAGCTACTACCATCTTCAGTAAAGACAACTTTAACGTGACGCATGCCAGTGCATTAATTCGTGCTTACATACTTGCAGATTAATAAAACGCAAGCAGACTGGCACAGGGTCAGGGCCATCTGCTGGCCGTATTACTGGGAGATTCACCGATTTCTAGGAACGCTGCCGCTGCATGACGAAAGTCTTGCTGAAGAAAGCGGCTTCAGCCAGGGTTCCCCAGCACAGGAGGTGAGTGTGCAAGTACCTTTTGCGATTTATCCTCATCAGGCGGCACTTATATTGATTAACTGATGATTTAGTCGTTCAAGTGCGTTGCTTCTTCATTGCCATTATAACTACATACCCCCAAAAAACGTTGAGTGTTTTATGCGAATTTCATACTCCATGGAACTGTAATTTAATTTTAGTCTGAGCTTGAACTAACCGGCTACGTTTGCAATATTACCAAAAGTGTGTGAAATCAAGCGGGTCACAAAAGACGAGACAGAATGGGTGTTGAGTACGAAACAGTTCATTGATTGCTTAAATGTTACGTAAAGTGCAGTATGACAACCAAGCGGGTGGGCTTGCAATACATTGTGCAATATACAATTGAAAAACCAAATGCAAATTTGTTCGAAATGCCCAGATACACGTTATATGAGCATACTTATCTACGAAAAAAGACTCAGCACTGGTACTGTCTCCTCTCTGTTGTTTCAATGTTTATAGCAGTGTAATGAGTATATGTTTACCCAATTTCACAATAAATTAGGAACAAACACAAAGCTTACTTCAATTTATGTCATTTTATGCCAAGAACACTGTGCCACTTCATAAAAATGCCTGATTTAATTAAGTACTGTCAAAAGGAATGCAAATTTTCTGCATGTGCACGCATACTCGTGCAGTTAACCAGAGGTAAACAAAGATTTTATTTCATATTGGGCTAACCTTTTGAGTGGTACTTATTTGGTTGTTAACAACGTGCAATTTTATGCTCTGCAGATCCTTCAAGGAATAGCACGGGGTGACGTGCAAGACGAACAGCAGAGCCAGGGTTGCTCATCACCTCTCGTGGTGGCATCTGAGCCATCATGCTCCACTCAAACTAGCACATCACCGCAGGCAGCGGGCAACTCAACCTCCACCTCCTTGGAAACAGCAGCAGCTGCCTCCAGCTGTGAAGCTGGTTTGGATGGTGGCGGCTGTGAAAAAGAGCCGAAGAAGCGCAAGCGGCAACCTGCACCATCCACCCTCATGACGCAGCTGCTGGATGAGCAACGGCAGCTTCGTCTCTCTTTTGAACAACGACGAGAGAAAGAACTACAACTGAAGGAGGAGCAGCTGAAGATCTTCAAAGGCATAGCTGCAATGGATGAAAAGCTGCTGTCCGTGCTGGAGGCACTGGTGAAAAAATGAACTAAGATGACATCAAGGGCAATTTCATGCATGCTTTATTGTGTAGAAGACACGACGGCTTGCCACAGCATTTCACAACGTAAAGCATAAATGTAAATGCACGTTAACAATGAAAATGTCTGAACTAGATCATGAGGAACGGGCAACTTGTTTCGAAAAGTATTCTGTGAATGCAGCCCTCGTTTTCTCGCCTTCGTCTGTGCCGGCTTGTGTGTTGTGGGAAGGCTGCACATAGAGAGTGGCAAGTTGTTGCGCTTCCTGTTCCCATGGCTGCTCAACGCAGTCCCGGAAATTCTCGCAGATGTTGTGCAAAACGCATGCAGCCCTTATAGCACGCTTTGAGTTTGGCAGGTGACAATCCATTCTTTTTGCTACAAAGCGGAAACGGGCTTTCAACCTGCCGAAAGCATTCTCTACAATCCTCCTTGTTCTAGACAGGTTGTAGTTAAACACTCTTTCAGGTGTTCCGTCCTGAGGATTTGCGAATGGCTTCATAAGGTTTCCAGTCAAGGGAAACGCTTGATCACACAATATGATCGGAGCAACACGGGTGCCTTCAATCATGGCCTGAGGGGACTTGAAGTGAGCACTCTCTACCACCTTTCTCAGTCCTGATGCTGCGTGAACACCTGCATCATGGCACCTCCCTGGACTACCAACACGGATGTATCTGAACCGATATCTGTGGTCCACCAGCGCTAAAAGTATCATGCTGTACCTGTGTGGGAAAAGAAGAAAAAGCAGCTGTAATTTCAGTAATGCTAAACAACAACAGAACGAGCACTTTCTAACATGATTTTACTCTTAAGTGTTCAGTAAACTTTTTTTTTTGCCTTTATAGCACGAAGTACACGCAGCGTAGATCAATATAAACAATAGCACATTACAGTTTGCCTCATTCAACACATACAAATAGTGGCTTTTAATATCATATACAAGATTACTGTTTGTAGAATTTCGTGACAACGCCGAAAACAACGTATAACACGTTCTCCTAAATATACTACTATACTGTACTTCTGCACTAACCTCTGCGTTAGATCCTTTTATAGCGAGCAATGCCCTACCACGCCAAACATTTCAGAAGGACCTACCATCCCTTATAATTGTAGTAGTCGGTTGCGTGCTTCTTGGGCGGTGACACGGGGAAATGGCAACCGTCGAGGGCTCCTACAGCTTGGGGGAATCCGGTCACAGCGAAGAATTCCCTGACGTGGTCGGCCATGTCTGCGCGCCGTACCATGCAAATCCACTGGCTTTCGAGCTGCTGAATGATGACGGCTGTGGAAAACTGCCGCCACACCACATTGACAGTTGAACGACCTACACCAAATAAGTGGGCGATCGTCCTGTCCTCAGCAGAAGAGCACAGGCGGTAGAGTCCAATGGCAACTCTTTTCTCCACAGAGATCGGTGTGCGCATTTGTGTGCTCAAGCGGCTGAGATCACAAGCCAGCGACTCTACAAGGTACCTGAATGTACTTGGAGTAACGCGCAGTGCCTGCTTGAAGTAGAATTCAGTCAGATGAGGCAACGTGTCCTCGAACCAGCGTTCATTCCGTTGGAAACTCCACACTGAGCGACACATGGAGGGTACACTGTCAGCCAAAACGGCGGCTACGGTGAACGATTTCCGTTTCCGAGTAGCTGTTCCTCGATGTCTCTTGAAATTGCCGCTTCTCTGTCAATTTCACTTTCCAGCATGACGTACGCATGACAGCGCCTCGCTCGTAAGCAAATGAGTGCTGCCAAAACACGCTCCAAACGCTCGTCACCACTACGCGTGCCTTCTGCATCGGAGTCCGCCATTTTTGTTTTCGATTGGTCTTGGATATGGCACTGTCTTGTCTCGGCTCGCGATGACCAACGATGTTATGAGGTTGCAATATTTACTTCATTTGGGCGTAAAGTTTATTATAAATTATGTTCATGCCTATAATACGCTATTAAACAGCAATAAGTGCAAGAAATAGCAAAAATATGTTGCGCTACTAATTCACCAATTGCCACTGCCATCATTTCCAAAGCACACTTCGCTTTCTCGTGTAGCAGCGCGCCGCCAAAGTGACACTCTGTGAGCGTAAGTGCACTAGCTCAAAATGACACTAAGTTTGCCAGTGTGACTGAGGTATTACAGGACTGTTGCTTCCATCACACTTCATCGGAAGCATCAACGGAGTGAAGCGGAGTCAACCGAAGCAAGCGCTGCACTGAACGCGCGCAACGCTCTACCCGCTTAGAGGAGGAGAGTAGCGCATGCGCCGCGAAAGCAGAAGCGAGAACGCAGGAGAGGCGCAAGCAGGTGGTAGTATAGAAGTGGAGAGAGTAACGCCCAGCTGTTGGAGAGAGTGAAGCAGGATAGTTGCGCATGCGTAATGTGAGTGCGGACGCCAAGGCCAATGCCGCGGGACATACCCCCGCAAGAGATGCGCCGCATCTAAGAGTTACGTCGTTGGGAGCCGAACCTACGACCCCTAGCTCCGCAGCGCGCGGCGCGAACAGACTCGGCCACAGACGGCACGTTGTTCAGTATGCTAACGGTGAGCTATTTATACACAGCATTTTCAGCTGTCGTACTCAGAAATCGGTGGCACTTCAGCGTGTTTTTACTTATCACTAGCGAGATGGCGCGAAGGGCTCAAAGGGCGCGCTTTAAATGTCGTCGCCCCGCACGTTTGCGATGCGCGTGCGCCTCCACAGGGCGTGGTCGCTCGTACGCGCGCTTATCTCGTGATGAGGGGTGGTTTGTACGTCTTGTGCTTTCACCGCAAATGCGCGTTGAAGTTAAAGAGAGCAGGAAGGTCACTTCGCTCACTGCAGCGGCCGCTTTTGCGAAAGGAGCGCGCTGCTCACACATAAATAAGTTACAACTGTGACAGTTCGTCCTCATGCTGTGCATACCTGTGCATTTGTTTTGTGCGTCCTCAGTTGTGTTTGAGCATGGCGCGTTAACTGTCGAGCTGTGACAGTTGTTAGTTCGCGCTCATCGTGTGTATGTTCTTTCTGTGCGTCCTTTCTGCTCGAGCAGCGCGTTGCGAGTTTCGAGCTGCTTGCCGTCTTGCGTGACATTACAATTTTTGCTATAGCAGTCATTCCTTCGCTATTGTGCCGAAACAATGCACAACAAAAGCTCAGCCGCGTCTGTGAAGACACGTTTCACTTTCGTGTTATACCGATTCCTATGACAGAGGGATAATTCTTGTTTTTTTTTAAATATAAATGGACTTTCAAGGGAGTCGGCGGTTTAAAAATGCAAGTGTTCGTGTGTAGCAGACATCTACGAAAGGTGCGAGCGCTTGTGACGGTAGGAGATTGAGATGGAATGGCGGTCCTCTATGCCATTTCCGCAAACACGGGCAACCCTGAAATTCCCGTGTTTTGTTCCCAATTTCTTTTGTACAGATGAGAAGACAAACACTAGAACGGCCCATCTTCATGTTAATGACACGTGTATTTAAGGGCCACGTTTCCGTGATTAATGAAATCATATTGAAAACGCCATTATTGAACAACATCTGAGAGAATGCTTTTTAATGTTCCGTTTAGGCTTCTATAGGTTTTCGCATAGCTTATGTTGAGGGAAATAAATATTCTCTTTTAATATAACTGATTCACTTGGAAAAAATCTATTGCACACAATACTTTCTTTCCGGGCGAGTTGGTTCGTTGTTATGTATTATATCATACACTAATTCATTTGAGTGCGAAGTGGCCGTAAAGCAGCCTAGCTGTGCGTTGCGTAGTTAGAATGCGCCAATAGGCGCAAAGAGCGCGGCTTTAAGTTGCTCCTGAATTTCTTGTAAGAAATCGACTACCAATGCGTCGTGTTTATTGACAGCACAACATTTTATGCATCACTACAAAACAAATGGGCATAACGACGCGTGTCCATCGTAGTTTACTTCAGGTTCACTTCTAAAATGCACGTGGAGGAAAGGGAGTAAGCAGTTTATTCTTGCCCAGTTTAATTTGGCATCATTGACATTAACGTGTGCGAGGGGAGGAAATAACCGTGGACAAATTTAGCGTTAAGCCCTCATTTATTAAGACGCGCGCTCGCACACATGCGTTTATTCAAAGCAAGTTACATTCTTGTTCATTGCTATAAAAAAATAACTCTGGTTATAGCCGTCTATTTTGACTAGTGATGCAGAAGATATCGATGGCACTATCGATACTATTGATAGTTCAGTAACTATCGAACCATGGATGTCAAAAAACTATCGATAGCGCAATCGATAATAACTTTGGTAGTAATACCCATAGTATAAATCAACCGCGCTACCTCATTGCCGCATAAACTTGGCTCCCCAAGTGTGTGGTAGCAGGAGGGGCAGGCTGAAGGGCATGAAGTTGACATTCTGTGCTCCTTGACAAGAATTCTTGGCTGACACACTGACAATTAAGTCGAATGGTTTCAGGTGTGCACAAGAAGCGAGATCGGTTACATATTTCGTCGTACCGTACGGCTTGAAATTTATATATGCAATTTGCGATTTCAAATA
>NC_051182.1:135191988-135229463 GCF_013339695.2 Rhipicephalus sanguineus | reverse complement strand
CGCAGCCCTTTGCCGTCGGGCTCGGGCGGGCCTTCGACAAGTCAAGCGGGCCCGGGCCGGGCTCGGGCTCGGAAATACGGCCCGTGTACAGCTCTAATCGGGACTGTTAATTTTATTTTTGCCAAAGATGGTCTGAGCCTCGTTGTAATGCTGTATAAGGGAAAAGAAATTATGCTGGCATTAGGCGTGCGTGGTGGTAAAGAACGAATCAACGTGTGTTTAGTTAACGCTAACTCGTTGCATTTCAATTGTCGATGGCTGTATGCATGGTTTCTTACGCTGGCCGTAAGCCAGAACGCATCGCTCATTGTGCGCAGATTCGCAGTTACACAATTCTTCCTGCGAATCATTTTTTTTTCTCTAGCATCTCGACTGCCACCTCGCGGCGAGCGCATACCTTTTTGGCATGCATCAGCGGCAGCTTCGGGGAGAAGGCCACACCCGTTGTAGACGTGACTTCACTGAGTAATTGACTAATTTGCGACTTGTTCTCGCAATGCGCAGTTGTTCATTCATAGATCAACGTTCCGGTGTTCGCGTTTTTCTTTCTTTATGCCTATTTTTCGACGTCCTAGCTTCACTCAGCTCTATTTGTTTACCGGTGAGTTCATTACGTCATCACAAGGCCGCTCTTACGAAGTCTGCGTACGGTACTGCATTTAATTGGATCCAGGAATCCATACTGTCTGCTTAGAATAACGGCTTCGCTAAGCCGTAGTGTGACTTCGTATACGAAAGAAGGGGAATTGCCCGAGGGGTCGTTTCTTTGTTAGACAAAACCAAATGAAACCAATAGACAATTAACCGAGGAAAGCATGCTGCTTTGGATTGAAATGGATCCGAGAATCCATGCTGTCTGCTTAGAATAACGGCTTCGCTAAGCCTTCATGAAATTCTCCATTCAACTCAATGGTTTCGTTTAAAACACACTCCCAGCTTTTTAAATGACCTTCGTGTATTACTGTCGACCACGTGATCACAAAGCCACGTTCACGAAGTCTGCGTACGACTTCGGATTGGAATGCAGTTCCGAGAATCCAGACTGGCCGCTTAGAATAACCGGCTTCATTAAAGTATAAACCGTCTTCCGCGCCTCGCGTAAACGTCTTTTTTTTTTTTGTCCTTGCTCTATTGCTCACGTGATTTATGTCGTTTGCTGGTCTTTATTCGTACTCTCGCATCTTCTCGGACGATTCGGAGAACCGCGAGACTACATGTACCTGAGAATATATCCGCATCCTGGATGTACGTATAAATCTCAAGTAACGAGCGAAACTGTTTTGCTCGCCTCTTCGGATCTGACGCAGTTTTTGCCGCCCACCGAGAGTCGTGGTGTCGTCACACGTGACCGGAAATCTGTACGCCATTCATTACTCGGGATCTTGCCGTTTCGTTCGTTCCTCCCCGGTTTGATTTCGACATGCTCGGCATGATAAGGTTCTAGGAACGTTAATTGCTTAGAGCCGCTGTACGTGAATTGTCTTCAAATTAGATAGGGCTCGAGCGCACGACCACTCCCCGTTCACATAATGAACGATACAGCGTCCGGTTGACACATTATATGCACGTCGCATCCGCAGAGGCCTCTGTGACGTAACTAGGGTACGCGCGCTTCCATGCGCTTGACCGGAACAATGGACCACCGCGCGTAATCCACGAGTCTTGCGGCGCGTGATCTTTCCTAGCAGCGTCGACGACTGCGTTCGGCCGCCATCTTTTCTTCCATCTGTTGTTTTCTTGCCGCTATCCTTTAGCCACGTTTCCGATTCACCTGTCCCATCTCGCTTTCGACGTAACCGTTTCTACTGCCCGCGTAGTCATCACACGCGTAGAATAGCAGACGACGCTCGGCATCCGGAGCAGACGATGGAACATGCAATCCAAGCAGACGACGCGCCATGACGCGTAGCAGACGACGAGCGTGAAATTCGAGCGATGGTTGCACGTAGTGCGCGAGCAGACGACGGCAACGCAAGCAAAACAGCTCTTCGATGTAACCGTTTCCCTCTGCCTGCATAGTCACACACGCGTTTAGGATTAACAGACGACGTAACATGCAACCCAAGCAGACGACGCGCATGAAATCTGAGCAGACGTTTGCAGGTTTTGAACAAGCAGAGCAGAAGGCGTTGCAAGCAGTGAAAGCAGACGGTCGGTGTCTGTTTCTGATATGCGTGAAACTTTGCTACTTTTACAGCTATAGTTTGGTTCTTTATTCTGTAACGGATTGTGAAACTGGGTAAAGAAGCACATCAGTTCAAGTCTGTATTGGTATATTACGAGTTGTTGCCTTAAACACTGTTACCGTGAGATGAGGCCTGATATTGCGCCAGACGAATGCACTGAAACCGATGACGCGCTCGTGGCGACGCCGCGCCGAAATTCCCCCAACAATGCTGTTGTGACTTCAGGGATCGCAAGACCGTCTACTTCTGATTGTTGATCGGTTCGCGGTGACATTACAATGCAACATTAACGCTGAATCCAGAGAGTGTAAAACTTCTAGAGTAGGAGAGAATACATTAAAGCCCCAGACTATCTGTCATGTCGGTAGCAATCGTTAGAGCAAGATTTAAAATCTGGAAACGTGGTCTTAATTTTCTCTGCTGATACGCAATAATTTTTCCGAAAGCACGATTCTGACAGACCATTTTGCCGGTCTTAATTGACTTATTGTTTCGGTTTACCGTCCCTTTAAAGGAAGTGGTAGTTTCAGCTCGTGCGCAGGAAGCGTTCCAAGGAAGTGACCGTTAGGAACTGTATTAGAGGCGTAGAAGAAGACTATAGCATAGTTTGACACCTAATAATTAACCTAAGTTGCAATAATCGCGGGTGCCTCAAATGACAGTGCGTTCCGTAACGCAATCGCCACCACTGGCGTTAGAATTCTTGCACAAAGGCTGCGTGAGCAAGTGGCAGCGTCTGCTGTAAGGCACGGGGCGTAGCAGACGGCAGAATAACCGAAAGCGGACAACAGAAGGACCGAAGCAGACGACAGAGCGTTTCGTCAGGGAGGCGCTTCTTGCGGCTTCATTTTGGCTTTTGTCTTTGCGAACAAAAGCGGTGAGAGGAGGAAAGACAGGCCGCCCGCCCTTTCGAAGAATGCTGGGACGGGCCGGAGCACTTTCAAAGAAATGAAGTTGAGGCGTGTAGTCTGAAACTCGGGCTGGGGGCTTTTGTTACGGTTTGCAGTTCCCGCACTTTCACGTCTGGAGCGGGGGCCGTGCGCGGGAACGGCGAGTGTATAGTGTTCGTCTGTTTCTCCTCCAGCGAGCAGACAACGCATGAATGAAAGAAGTGACGTCGTCTGCTACGGGTCTTTCACAGGTGGCGTCTCTGTCGCGAGGCTTAGCTACGCATCCTTTCTTCCTTGCTGTCACCTACGACGTCGCTTAAGTAAAATAAAAATAGAACACCCAGGCGAAACGTTTTCGGGTTCCGCGATGGCCGCTGCCGGTGGGCGTGGCTTTGTCCTTCTAGAAAAGCACCCCCCACAGCTTTCTTTGTGCGCCCCCCACCCCACCTCCCGCCGTACTTCTGGTTTCGCACCACTGACCGAGCCGTCTTGGCAGCTTCTTCGGGCACCGAGTGGCTTTTTTTTTACGACTATGGCTCCGAAAAAGAAAGACGCGCTTATCTTAGTGATCGGTTGACACCGATACGTGGGGCCTTTAGACTTCCCAGTTGTGTACCGTTAGGGCTACCGTTCATTTTTTCCCGCGTATTGAAGTATAGTACCTTTTTTTTTTCTTTTTCTTCGGGAAATTGGCATTTTCTGTCGCTTCTTTTGGCAGGAACTGTAGTTCTTACATTCGCCGCAGCGCACAAAATGGAGCTCACTATTGCAAGTGTGAACACACACACCACGTACGCGGACTACTTCATTTGACGCCATTGAAATACTGCATTGTAGGCGGAACTAAGACATTTTTATCGGTCTTCCCACGATGGGCGTATCAGGCGTTCTGGAAGAAATTGGGTCACAACTTCTATACGTGTGCTGAAGTACGTCACTGCCTGCCCACTTTTACGGTGTTTTGTACTTAGAGCGGCTGAGAGCAGTGAAAACTTAAAGACAGTACGGCACGTTGGCTTTCATTCCAGTTTCAGAACGCCGAAAACTCGCCGGTTCAGGTTCACACTGTGTGTGTACTAACTGCAGAGCAGTTCAGGCTTCTTTCATCAACTTTTTACGAGATTGTCTGCAGAAATCGGCTCGTGTTTCACATAGAGGTTTTCAAATGGCCACGTGACTCACAAAGAGAGAGAGAGAGAGTAAGAAGGCGGCGTTATTTGCTAGCAGACGAAAAGCAAGACAGCAGACGACAGTGGTGTGTTTGCCGTCTGCTTGCGCGCGACTTCATGTCGTCTGCTACGCGCTCTTTGCCTTCAAAATATGCGGAGTCATAGAACGCGTACCGTTATCACGTGAACAAACATACTTGTTGCTATGGAAGGCATGCAGGGTCGGTTGTGCTTTTAAGAAATGTAGCAACGGGTCACTCAGAGTCTGACATATAGTCTATCTACATTTACGAGCATCATAGTCTATCGGTATAACAACGTAACAACGTTGTTATACCGATAGACTATGATGAGAAAAAAGCCTCTCAGAAACAGGTCTCTGTCAGTTCTGCACCCCGTATCGATGACTGACTGACTGACTGATTTATTTATTTATTGATTGATTGATTGATTGATTGATCACAACGCATGTGATGCGAGGCGAAGGGAAAAGCCGTTCAAGAATGGCTTGAGGGAGTCCTTCGCCCCGTATTAACAAATACAGCAGCAAAGGCAGATGCATTTTCCATAGATTGTCGTACAATTTAACAGTATAAACACAATGTTGCACATACATAATTATAAACGCAGCACTGTCATACTGAACATTGTCATACAATGAATGTTTGCGAAGCGTACAGTGCGTTCCCTTGTTAATGAAAACACTGCTGGCGCTTCACATCTGCGACAGAAAGAAAATTCACCTTTCTTTCTTTCTTTAAATATATATATGACTCAGCGGAAGGAACGTTAAACGTGCGCTGTATACACATCCTATAGTGGCGGAACTTCGACTACATAGACACATACACGTGGAAAGATCCGCTTGACGGACACATTTTGGTCGACCACGTGCGGTGGTGGCGGTAGTGGCGTCGGCGAAGCGAGACCGCCTTCCAATTCACTCGCGCAATGAAATGCGTACCGCGCGCCTCCTGTCGAGAAATCTGGTGTTCCGCTTGCACTAGAGCAACAGCCAGCAAATAGACACACGACTTGCTCGCGCGCATCGAATTTGCGTGTCCGGCCAGCTGGCTGCGTGGCGTGGCCTATCTATGGGTATAGAGCGCATGCGTTCACCTACTTCCTTTTTGGCGCCGGAACTGGGTAACTTTGAGCACCGGGAGCACCTCCCACAAACCTCGTCGTTCTTGCTCACTCAAGCGAGCGGGCGCAGCGCCCTCTGCATAGGCACGACACCTGGTGGAGGAAAGAGGCAACCGTTGGTCGCTATTGCACGCAACGCCTAACGTGAGCGCTGGACTGGCGGAAGCGAGCTTGAAGTAAGGAAAGAAAGACAGGGAGCAAAGAAAGAAAGAAAGAAAGAAAGAAAGAAAGAAAGAAAGACGAAGAAGTAACGATGGCCATCCTGGGACCCGTATTTTCTGAAGCGCGCCCGAGAGATGCCTACATTCGCGCCTTCACGCTTGCGTAGCGCGTCGTAGTAGTAGCACAACTGCGTACATGCATAACGTTGGAATTGAGAAACGAAAGGAAAGAGTGAAAGAAAGAAAGAAAGATACAAGCAAACAAAAACGAGGCCTTCGGGTCGTTTTACATTTTTTTTTAATTTTTGTCAGCCGTTCTTTAGGTTCCCTGTCCAGCGTCTGCAATCGTTTTTGAGTTCCTTATTGTTCGGCAAAGCGAGACGCTTACGGAATTGTACAGGGTCGACCACATCTAAGCTGAACACCTCATTAGTATTCAAACCGGTAAAACTAGAACGTTTCTTATACTTCAGGAGTGCAATGCCCGTTATAGAACGTCTAATCATGGTGTCGACAAACACAGTAATGATTTTCCGAATTATGTATTAAACAACAGCTTCAATGAGGTCTTGAATACTAATGAGGTGTTCAGCTTAGATGTGGTCGACCCTGTACGTTTCGTTTCTTTTGAGAGGCAATAACATCTTTTCGAGCTTTTGCCACCCGTTTTCTCTGTGATGCGGTATTGCGTTGTCCGATAGTTTCTTGACCATGCGCGTTTAGCGAAAGATGTTTCTTAGCATTACGTACATAGAGCTCTGAGAGATAGCGGCGCATGCGTATGACTGTCACCATGTATGCCTCGGTGCACTGGCTTAGCCTAGTGGTGGGAGGTTCAAATCCCTCCACCCCCTGATTTTAAGTTTCGCGTATATAACACGCATACATACACACGCATGCACTTACAAAAAGGGTGGTTGAAACCCCCGCCCAAAAAAAGAAAAAGATTTCTGGCTGCGCTCCTGCCTAGGTGCCATCTTCTTAAATAACTGAGATGTTGAGATGCATATAATGCAGGAAATATGCCCGAGATAAATCAGTGTTGAAATGCAGAGTACCTGTTCTAAACAGGTGGCAGGAAAGATTCGCTGATACACGGCTGGAAAAGTTCACTGGGTGCTTCTTCGTTGGACTTACCTTCTTCATGTTCGAAGATCGTCAACAATACAGAGGTACCAGACAGTTCCCCCGTTGGCATTGCAACTTTTATATTATGACACGGCTCGAGATACGACTTGGCCTAGCGGTAACTAGTTACCGCTAGGCCAAGTCGTATGTTGTCACAGTTTTTTGTTTCATTTTTTTACGCGCTTTTATTGGGTACACGAAGAGTTTCCCGGCAACTGTTTCGATCCGGCTCTGTACCCATTTCTGTTATTCGCCAGCTGGCGAACATTACGAGCCGAGTTTTGTTCAGGCAACACTGTTAGCTGCGAATAATTGGAGCGCACATATGTTTGTATATACGGCAACCGCGAGTGTTGGTTCTGTGGTGAACTGAAACCAAGAATATCTGCACACATACGTCCCATTTCCTTACTTCTGCTTTGCTTTATTAGAGAGTCTTAGTGCTGGGGTCCCCAACTGTTAGAGGCACCAAGCTTCTGTTAGTCAGCTGCCCGCAAGTAAGTCCCAAAATTAGAGAGTCTTAGTGCTGGGGTCCCCAACTGTTAGAGGCACCAAGCTTCTGTTAGTCAGCTGCCCGCAAGTAAGTCCCAAAATAACGAAAGTGCTTGATTACATGAGCTTCTTGAGTACAGTGTCCTAAAACGCAGTGTTACGCGTGTAAAAAGTATGGTTCGGTTACGTATAGGACGAGACAATATTCATTGCATGCAGCGATCACAGTCGCGTTCAAGATGGCGCCGCCGCCCTGCGAGCAGAGACGATCGAATAAAATCGTCTGCAGTCAGCAAGCATGTCGGTGCCATTGCGTACTATTCGGCTGTTAATTGTCACCTGCATCATATATGTACAAAACCCTGTCGTACATCGACACCGCTGACCGATATGGCAATGTCTAAGGCCAGTAGTAGTAAGTCGGGCCAATGTTGGCTCAGGATTTTGCCAACATTGTTTCACGGAGTATCGTGTGGTCCAACATTGGTTCTTCGTGAGCTTCCCTTTGCGTTCTTCCTGGGAAGCTTCATTTGCATGTTTTTGAGCAGTGTGCAAATGCCGTCTGCAAACGTCTGGTCGAAATCGTCTGCAAGCGGTCTGCTCCAAACCGTCTGCAAGCACACCGCCGCCATCGCATTCGTTTGCTTGTTTTCGTATTTCTTAGACGTGCTCATCAGTCGTGCGTAAAGGAGCTGACAGACACAGCCGCGCGTTCCCGGGCAGAAGTGGGTACAGAAACAAAGAAACAAAAAACTTTTTCCTGCCTAGGTGCACCGGAAATGGTCACATATTGCCGTCTGACTTCGACTTCCTGTGTAGGTGGAGTAAGCGGACGTGTTTTTTTTTTCCCCGTTTGGAAAAGCGCGGTCATGCGCAGTCGGCACCGCGCGTCTCGGCCGTTGCAGAAGTTTGTCGTTTGTTCGAGAGCTTGCCAACAGCTGTAAAATCTTGTCGTTTGTCACTAGTGCCACACAAAAAGGGCGGACGTAATAAAATATAGGCACGGAGCAGTAGTTTCCACTAATCACACTCGCGCGCTGCAATTAACTTAAGAAAAGTGTCGCTTGGATGCGCAAACGAAAGGTGCGTGCTTGGTCAAACTGTATCGCTCCGGAACTGCGGTTCAGATTCAGCGGGCCTTTACCCTGTGACTTTTGCAGACGCGAGCGCCATCTGTCTCTCACGTGCAACGCCGAAGCACTCTGGACACCAAAAATTTCATCTTGCCCAATTCTATGACGGAGGCATTTCCAGCCAATCAATCATAGAGTCCATAGAAGCCCTCCGGGCAAATCAGAGTTGACAAGATGGTGAATTTGACAATTTAGCGGAATTGCAGTGTCCGAATAGCACCCCCTTACGTACGTTGACAACTTCCGTTTGTTAGTTTTTTTTTTAATTCGAGAGACTGCCCTTGAGCATAGCATGTTTACGTGACTGAAAGTGGCTCCGGAGGCCTTCCTGATGAGCGTCTGCACGCATGGCTCGAAGGCTCCCGCATGATCTAACACAATCAATCAATCAATCAATCAATCAATCAATCAATCAATCAATCAATCAATCAATCAATCAATCAATCAATCAATCAATCAATCAATCAATCAATCAATTTTTATCCTTTTAGTACACTCCGCATGTTATGCCTTAAATTATACCAACGTACGCCTGCCTTGCAGCATATCTGCTGCGGCGTTTCGCTGCTGTGCACGTGTGGGCGCGGTTCGACTCTAGGCCACGATGGTGGCGCATGTACACGGGGGTCGAGGAGGGGTGAAATTCAAAGACATCCGGGTGCTTCCGTTTACCAGCGCACGTTAAAGAAACCCATGGCGGTCAAATTGAGTCCGGAGTCATCCGCTATACATGGCGTGCCTTTTAATCATATCGTTATCGGCACGTAAGCCCGTATAACTCAATACAGGTTCAGCCGCTAGCCGTGGTCACCGCACGCCCTGACATCCGGAAACCGTGACGAGGCAAATGAACCCTTCTCCTTTCAATCTCTCGCACACACACTTACACACACACGCCTCTTACAGACGACTATCGCGCTTATTTATCAATTTCCTTTCTCGCGAGAGAGAAACCACTTCGCCGTCACCGCGCATGCGTGTCTAATAAGCCTCCGGCATTTGCATATTCAACCCTAAATAATACTCTTCCTATACTGACGGCCACAAGCGGAACTTCACTCCTCCGCTATCGCGTGAAACATCTATCAATTCCTGTTTTTTTTCTGTTTTTTTTTTGCGAGATAACAGTGTTCTTATAGCGGCTGTAGAATTGGCTTCGAGATTCCCGGTTCCCGAGTAGTGATTTTCGTGTCCCGTTTACATAGCGTTTTCTTTTTTTTTTTTGCTTTGTTGTTGTTGTTAACGGTATATACTGACGATGCGAGGCGGAACTACATCTCCTGGCTCCGCTATCGCTCGAAGCATTTGTCAGATTATTTACCGTTCGTTTATTATATTGTTTCCTCTCCGGACTCGAGCTGCGCTCCCTTAAGGTTGGGAAAGACGCCGAGCAGAGGTCCGCGGTCAGTCCGGTTCCGGGGTCAACCCTCGCGCTGCGACCGCTAGGAACGCAAAAAAGAAAAAAAAAAGAGGAACAAGAAGTAAAGGCGCAGACGCCCGGCTTACAAATGGCAGCAGCGATGGTGGCACCTTTTTATAGCGGAGAACGCTTTTGAATCCTATACACTCTCGGGAAGAATATTATGCGGAAGTTCTCAAAGCGGAGGCCGCCGCTTCTTTCTTCTTTCTTTCTTCTTTCTTTCTTTCTTTCTTTCTTTCTTTCTTTCTTTCTTTCTTTCTTTCTTTCTTTCTTTCTTTCTTTCTTTCTTTCTTTCTTTCTTTCTTTCTTTCTTCTTCTTTCTTCAGTGTCCTTCATATTCTTTTATAGGCGGAATTATACCTCAGCTAATACTATCCTCTCCTCCACCCCTGACAGCACGATTTGTTAACGGTGAACGGCTGTGTTCTATGTACCATATTCCCTCGCGTATTACGAGCACTGCGGATCTATGCCGTACCATGTAATACGGAATACCATACTGAAAAGCGCTCGTAGAGCGTTTATTTTTAAACAGTATTCCGTATTCCGTGGTACGTATTCCGCGTTGCGTATTATGTTGCATACTACTTATTCCATGGTATTCCGCGGTGCGTATTCTGTTGTACGTATCGCGTGGTACTCCGCCGTATACGTATTCCGTGAAAATGGCCAATGAAAAGCGCCCGTAGGATCTTCCGGCCGCGACGTTTTCGCTCACGGACACAACGTTGATTTTTTCGCTCACAACCAAAGACGCCGCCGCCGACACCGACACCGGAATTTCTGCGAAACGAGCTCTTTAACGCTATTGCGTTAACATATTGAAAACAACGCAAATAACGGCACGGACAAGATGAGATTGAAGGACACACGACAGTGCTGAACCTCGCAACTAAATTTTTTTATCTGCTCACAAGCTCACTTATACACTGACAACCTGTCACCCATGTGGCCACTTCCACATGACGTCAGAAGGCAACCATTCTGAATCCTAAAGAAACAGATCACCAGAAAGGCCACTGAAGTTTAACATTAGAAAGAGGGGTGAGCAGTGCACTAGCTCTCTTTCTATCGTCTTATACATGATAGCGAGTACCTTCCTTGGAACGCTCAGGCCGTAGCAATTTTTTTATTGCTACGGTTTTATTGTTCACAGGGAAGTGCCTGGATTTCTTATGCTTGCTCTTGGGGGGGTTGTTTCTTTAGGATTCAGAATGGTTGCCTTCTGACGTCATGTGGGAAGTGGCCACATGGGTGACATCAGGTTGTCAGTTTATAAGTGTGCTTGTAATATCAGATAAGATTTGGTTGCTAGTTCGGCGCTGTGGTGTGTCCTTCGACCCCTCTTGTCCATGCCGTTATCTGCGATGGTTGAAGATGTTCAAGATGTAATTTTCTAACCGGAGGACCCCTTTCAGCCATGTGCGATGGCACGTACTTCCGTATATGTATCCCTATGTGTATATTTATATATTTGATTGATTAGTTGATTGATTGATTGATCCTCTGTGGCTCAGGGCTCGTGTGCTCTAAAGCCTGGAGCCCCACAACGCCGTTTTTCTTTCCGCGTCTTGTCCGCAACGTCTCCTCGTCGGTGGTTTCTTTCCACCACCCTCTGTGGGGGTCCGTTGCCGACGACTTGCCGTCCAGATAAGCCAGCGCTATAGACGCCGCAGATGACCCGGAACGCGAACCATACCGCCGCGGCGCGTTCATAGAATAACTATATACGCCCGACGATGCCCCTTCAGCCCCCCCCCTCCCCTCGGTATCCTCCTACGCGACAGACCACGACTACGTACGCCTCAAGAGGAAAATGAGTGAGTGAGTTCTAACTGAGGAAACGAGTCAAGGGGGCAGTGGCGAGGGTAAGTGAGGAAGGAGTTGTTCTCTATTGAATATATATACCTCACCTTCTTGACCGTCGTGTATGGATAGATTCTTCCTTCCCCCTCCCCAACCTCAGTAGAGGAAGTCGGTGGAAAGGGCGTTACTAGAGAGAGGGGTAGGAGTAGTAAGAGTAAGAAGGAGTTGTTCTCTATTGAATATATATATACGTCACCTTCCTGACCGTCACGTATGGATAGATTCCCCCTCCCTCACCTCCGTCGGGAAGTCAGTGGAGAGGGCGAAGAGGAGTAGCAACAGTAAGACAGAGAAGTTGTTATTCTCTATTGAATATATATATACGTCACCTTCCTGACCGCCATGTACGGATAGCATCACCCTTCCCTCCCCCAACTCCGTCGGGGAAGTCAGATGGAAAGAGAAATAGCAGAGAGGGGAAGATGAGAAGCAAGAGCAAGAGGAGCTCGTGTTGTACTCTATTGAATATGGTATACGCATCCACCTCCGCGAGCGTCGTGTATAGAGAGATACCTGCACTGTCCCGGGGGGGCGGAAGGGGGGAAGAAGGAAGGCCAAGCACTGGCGCATCGTGTCTTCTCTGTCTCGCCTTCTTCCTCTCTCTCTCTCTCCTTGGTTGTCCTCTCCTCAACTCTTCTTCTTCCCCGTCTTCTGGGCTTCCTTTTCTTAATGGTACCGAGCGCCGCAGGGCCACTTCCTACACGGGCTTCCTGTGGCGTGCCCCACCCCCCCCCCCCCCCCCCCCCCCCTCCGTGCTCTTCTTCTTCGTCACCAATGCCGACGTCCACAACGGAACGCTAAAGGACGCAACGGCGTCCTCGCGAAGCGTTCACGTATATTAGCACATGCTGTTATAGTCATCCGTGCCGGTTTTCCCCGTGTAGAGAGAGAGCTTAGGTCGGAAGGCCGGTCTTTCGAGAGAGAAAAAAAAAAGAAGAAAAAGAAAAACCGTGACGATGGTATAGCTTTGTCAATGCGCCTTTCTTCATCTTTTTCTTTTTCTTCTTCATACAAGTTATGCGTGAGTGACTTTTTCGTTTAAGCGTGACTTTTTCGTTTAAGCGGTATCCCGTTTCGAGCTAGTCTTTTTCTATTGAATATGGATCACGCGACTTCTATACGACGTATCCGTGCCTGCCGGACTTCCTATGTGTAGAGCTGTAAACCTTTCCAAAGGAGGGAAGGAGACTTGCGCGGCAGTACAAAAGCTGACGTCACAGCCTCGGCAGTGCATTTTTTTTTTTGAGGGGGTCACGCATATTAACAACAGCCCGGAAAGGATCATGGCGGCGCCCAGGGAGCCTTCGTTGACAAGGTGCATGGCTTCAAGGTGTAAGAAAACATGTTATTTCTAGAGAAGAAAAAAATGAAGAGAGGGAGACGAGATAGAAACTGCAATTACGCTATTTTGTTGTGTATACGCGCCTCCTCTTCTTCTCCCTCCCTTTGTAAGTCTGCGTGATGTCACATGACATCTGAATGGTGTTCTGTACGCACGCATTACTGGCCTGCCCCCGGAGTTCTCAAAGTCAAGGGCGAGGGGACTGCATACATCCTCGTCACGTCGAATCGCGTTTAGTGTTACTTTATTAGTTGTTTTTTTTTGCGTGGAGTTCGAGCGCGACGGACTCCTTTTAAAACGACGAAAAATAATTGCTAGGGTTTTTTCGCGCCGAAACCGCAGTATGGAAAGAACAGAACAAACAAAGGGGTATCGGTGAATTGTGGATGAAACAGGAAGTAGCCGACGTTCTAGCGGACATTAAGAGAACAAAATTGTCCTTGTGAGCTGAGGTAATGTGTGGGACAGATAACCGGTGGTCAATTAGAGTGACACAATGCATACAAAGGAATGGGAAACGTGGCTGAGGAGGGCAGAAGGTTAGATACAGCGAAGAAATTAAGAAATTTGCGCTCGTTAAATCGTGTCAGCTCCTCACACAGGACAGGGCAAATTTGAGACCATTGGGAGTGAGCTCTAGACATCTAGGGGACACATGAGATAGGATTAGGACTGAAAATTTGATGAGCTGGATCTTGTTCATCGTGGAAGGTAAAACAAAGACAAACAAACAGCCCAAACACAAGAGAGAAAACGACACGAGCGCTGTCTCCCAAATGAAATTTTCATTGGAAAACTTGCTCAAGATATGTAGATAAAAACCTCCTATAAGATAAAGCTCATAAGATAGACTGATGGCAAAGATGATTGTTTTTGGGCAGCATTTGACAAACTCTACGATTCGCAATTCTCCAGGAAAATTTATACACTTGGGGGGCTCTTCTGGACACAATTCCGCCATATTGTCAAATTTCGCAGTGGCGGCATTTTAAACCAATCAGAGAGGCCGTAGCAGCTCTCTGGACCAATCAGAGTTGACAACATGGCGGAATTTGACAATGACCCCAGTAGCACTCTTGAAGCAGTTGGATCACAGTATGGAAAAGAAGCGCGACGCATAACATAGCGAGGCCGTCTTCTCTAACGGGTCACGGTCTACTTGCTGATTGTGCACGTACACGACATCGGCAACGCGTGCGTGTTTTAGTGTTTGTTTATTTGCGCGTTTGTCTTCTGTATGTGTTTTCGTGTGTACGGCGCGCTCTCCGTCGCCTCAGAAAACGTCAGCCCGCGTGTACCGCTCTGTATGGATGTATGTACGGATGTGCGTAGCGTACCGGTTTTTCGCCCCGCGCGAAGCTCGCGTCCTTGCATCGATGAAATAACGCTTTCGTTCGCCCTTTCCCCTTTCTCACCCTCTCTTTCTGCTCGCATCCTCTCTCCGTAGCATCCGCTATCATTTGTCCTCTAGGGTTACCGCGTTTGTTCGCATGTAGGGCGCGGCGCGGTCGAAATTCCGGAAGCGTGTTTCCCCTTCCCGAAAAAAAATGGGACACGCCGCCTACCTCGCTTCCTGTAGATGGCGACCTTTAAAAAACAGAGAGAGAGAGAATGAGTTCATGCCTCACTGCCACGGTCGCCATCATTCTTGTAAAACCGACAACGTACTTTCGTTTATGTCGCAGATCCGTGCGAACAATGTAGTATACAGGCTACAGTGTACAAAGGGACATGAGGGAAATGACGGGGTCCCTTACGTATTCGCCTAAGACGACTCGAAGGCCAAAGCCATCTTCTTTTTCTGTTCAGATGATTGTATTGATCTCATGAGTGATACTGGCAAAGTAGCGAGAAGCGCGAAGCGGCACGGTGTGCGTTACTGGCCTTTTGCAGTGACACGGGCAAACCGCCGACACCAGCAACATAACAATGCTTATGCAACACCGCCAGGTCAGCGGACACACGGGTCTTAAGGACATCTTAGTCGAAATCGAGAAGAAATGGGCATGGGCAGTGCATGTAGCGCCTATAGGCAATATAACCGCTGGCCATTAAGAGTAGCACACTGGATTCCAAAAGAAGGCAAGCGCGCGAGGGGGAGACGGAAAGTTAGGAAAGCAGACGATAAAGAAGCTTGCGGGGATAACGTGACCGCAGCAGACAGAGCATCGGGTTGATTGGCGCAGAACATGTCAGAGGCCTTTGCCCTGCAGTGGGCGTAGTCAGGCTGACGATGACGATGCAATACCACGTGTCTTTTGTGCGTTGCTTCATCATGGCTCACTGATATCATATCATGGCTCACCAACTAGCTCACCAGTACACACTGAGAATCTTTCCCTTTCATCCGATGAATTGGCTACGGTACGCGTCGTCATATATCACGTTTCTGCCATGGTCACGTGACTCTCCAGCATGTGGCGGTGACCGGAAGGAGTTTTGCTGCAGCACTCTTTGAGGCTTGGAAACACGCCGCAGTAAACAGAGGCTACCAGGGGCTACCACTGCTCACTGCCAGTTCTAACACATGGAGCTGAAACATGGAGGATAACAAATCAACTAGAGAAAAAAGGTGTAGAGCCACGCGGCGTGCGATGGAAGGAAAAATGATAGGAGTAACGTTAAGAGGTCGGAGGACGGCAGAATGGGTCGGGGAACAGACAGGGGTTCCAGACATCCTAGTTGACGTCAAGCGAAAGAGATGGACCTGGGCTGGCGACGTAATGCGTGGGACAGACATCCGGTGGACAGTGAGAACAATAGAATTAATGGTTACCAAGGGATTAGAAACGCAGGTAGAGGAAGTCATACAGTTAGGTGGGGTGAAGAAATTAAGAAGTTCGCAGGGATAAAACGGGATCAGCTCGTACAGGGTAGGGCAAACTGGAGACCGTTAGGAAAGGCCTTCGTCCTGCAGTGGACTAAAAACAGGCTGAGAATGATGTTGATGATGACCAAAGGCGTAGCAGGGGCTGTAAGGTGTCAAGCGTTTGGACACCCCCGACACCCTACCACTACCCGTTTGCTACACCTATAGTGTACTAGAATAATCTCCTAGTGACGCGTCCAGGAGGCAGGGACAATAGGCCGGTTGAAGCAAACGCCAGTAGACGCCACTGGTGGCGTTGCTGCGCTTTTTTCTAGTCGCGGAGCCAGTTCGCGCCGGTTTGGGCCGGTTCAGACGCGCTTTGCAGCTGCTTGCCTCGTGCGCGTCCCCTGCGACGCTACGCTCAACGTCGCAGTTCTTTAAAAAAAAAAAAAAGAAATGGTGGATGACTTTTTTTTTCTCCGGACGCTTACATGTGGGATGCTTCCATGTAGTACGAAAATAGCGCCCCTTTTCATTTCCTTCACGAATCACTCTCGATTGCACGCCGTAAAATGAGGTAAGGAAACGCAGGAATAATCTTGTTTAGCTGCGTTTCTGTAACCGAGAATAAATCACGAAAAGTTTGCCACCATCAATATGCGTCCGTCGAGGCCGTTATTTCATCGTACGCCTTCTGGCATAGCAACGCAGCGTATACGTTGCTGAGCACTTTTGTGTAGTTTGCGATGAGCATGCGATTTAAATGTTGTGCTAGGTATTGCGCAATAGAAGCAAAACATGCAGAGTTACTCATATGATGGGTTTGTGCAAATAGATGATAAAAAAATGCGAATAGATACTGCTGCAGGCGATGTCCCGAACTGCAATGAATCCGCCGGTCTGCTGCAGTAACGCTAGCAGACGACTAGAAAAAGGCGCAGTGGCGGCGCCTGGTGGCGTCTACACAAACGGGCACGCGCGCTCCTTCTCAGACGCGTCACTAGGAAATTATTCTAGTACGCTATAGCTACACCTTTGGTCACCACGAAATGGATCAGGCACACATGCAGGCACACATGTATGCATGCATGCCGAACGCGATGCATTCGTTGCAGCATCGCGTCTTTCCGGACCGGAATCGCGTTCCACTGCCCGGTTGCTCTCCTTCTCCCCCATCCGTCTTTTTGTCCAACGTTCCCTTTCCCTCGCAAACCCTCTCCCCGGCCACTCTCTCCAGCTCTCGATTGTCTCCGCACAACGGGTGCTGAAATGGAGCTCCGCATGGCGTTTTCGACAGTTACGTGCAGTGAAAGCGATAGCGGTATAAACCGTATCAGCGTGGCCTCCGAGATTGCAACCAGTGCAGGTGCGTCGTATCGATATCGGAGGCCAAAGTAGCAGCCGCAGACATTCCTATCAGAATTAGCGTAGAAAGAATGGTCACTAGCTCCGAGTGTTCACTGAAACTGCGTGATCTGTTGTGACGGTTCGCAAAAGTACAGAAATGATTGGCATGCAGGAGAATTCACCAAAGCCAAGTCTTCTTTTCGCACTTCAGGGCGCTTCGTGAGTTGTCAAACTACTGGACATTTTTTTGAACGAGATGGATGGATCATGAACACACGAGAAACTCGCAGTGTTTGTGTGTGTGTACAAGAACTTGTTGCTTTCGTGAGTGCAGCAAAAAATAGTTTGATTTCTGGAAAACTTAGGAAATGCAGAAAGGTTAGAAGCGAAATCAACGCGACAGAGGATGTTTCAATCCATTAGCACAATCGGTGTAAAGGTTATTTTTGTGAACGTGCATGGCCAAGTTCGTTAATATTGCGTATACAGTGATAGCTTTCCAAAGTACACTTTATGAAAAGCACAAAAACTGTTGTACTCGGATTAGGACGGCAGCGCCACCGCGTCTTAGTGACGTCATTCTTTTCAGAAATAGACGAAAGGCGACGAGCGTCCAGTTCTGATTTCGTTCTCGGCTTTTTTATTGTACGCTCCAGTGGCCAACTCGTCACGCATGACATAGCTTCTGCCGCACTGCATGGATTTGACTCTCATCGAAAAGCTTTTCGTACGCGTATATCCGGACGAATGAGCGTCCGCGCAGGTCGCATAGCTGGCTTTTGTCGGCCTCCTCCTTTGTCCTTGGACTAGAACACGCGTCTCCGCTGTGCGGCGCGCGCGTAGCGCCTTCTTCCCGTGCAGCTACCGCTGCGCTGGAGAGAGACATGGCCTCTGAGAACCCCGCTCGTTGGCAATCTTGGAGGCTACGGTATGTCGCATACACGAGCTACCGGTGGCAGGAAGGAGAGCATTACGAGCGTTAGAAGGGAGTTCGAGTGACGCAAGGGGGTGGCAGTTGTTGTGAACCAGTTGGCGTGGCTGCGCTTGTTGTGGTGTATGAGTAGAGTTTGGTTAACCTCGACCCACTGCCGCGCTCTCGCGGTGTGTCTATGTTCTCTCTCTCTTTTTATTATGGAGCAGAAGCTCACTGACCTATCCGATTTGTGTTGACCGGGACAGCATAGGTGGCATTCTTTATGGCTCGTTCTTTTGTTTCGGCTACATACTAAAGCGCCACCTACCAGTCATTTTAACTCACCATGTCTCTATGTGTGGTGCACACGCGCGTTTTGCACGTACGCAGTTGCTGGGAATTCCGAAACTTCCGTTTACGATTCCGGCTGTATAGCATTGGAACGCAGTTGATCGCGGACGGGAATACAGGGTGCTGCACTATGCGATAGAACCAAGGAGGTTTCTCCTTGGATAGAACACTAGCTTATCGCCGTGTGTGGTACCACAGCACAAACAACTATTCGAACTCTACCCGTTTGCCAAGTACCGGAGTGTCAAACGATCTGTCCCTTCTGCGCTTTCTGGACAGGCGAAATAAATGTTTTCTTGGGCACGCATCTAGGAAGCATGTTACATCGAAATTTCGTTCGAAAACGTATTTTCTTGGCGTCTTTGCATCGACATCAGTGAAATATATATGCAGCCAAGCAAATTCTCCACAAGAGTCTGTACCATAATAATTATTATTTTCTGTTTAGCAATGCGTACACCAACTAATACTGCTCACATGCATGGGCGTCGTCTGTTATTCGAGAAAACAAACTATGAATAAACAAACTGAACACGACTGAGCAGACGACAAGGCCACAGCAGACGACAAAGCAGACGACGCTGACGAAATTGCGCCTGGTGAGGAGGAACTGAACTACTGGAATGAGGACGCGCCACGCGTCGGCGTGTCATCTCGCCTCGCTTGTACACAATTACGTCATTAGGGTCCGCGAGACCGTTGTTTGCGTAAGACGGTAGAGGGGTCAACGGGGTAAGCGGCTACCGCAGGGGCAGAGAAACAAACAGACCGGGATGATGATATATACCAGCGTCGGAGGGGCCGAACTGAGGAGTCGTTAGCGTATGCAACAGCTCACCCGCAGCATGGCACGGGGTGCACAGTAGCTGGCGTCCGTCACGTGTTTCCGGCTCTCGCAGTCGTTTCCGGTGCGTTAAGACTGCAAAGGCAAAGCCTTCGCGACCAGTGTTTTGTTAATGGGAGGAAGCGATGTAAACGTGCACTTACTCTAATCGTGCGGTTAAATTGTGTGCGGCGTTGATGCACGGCGGCTTACAATTCTTCACGCAGGGTGATGGAATCTGCAGCTCGGAAAAAAGTTAAGTGTTCATTGGGACTGCAGCGGAACTATCGCGCACATTTCGCTTACAAGCCGTCAGTGTTAAACCTTTATGTCTTTCTCTTGACGAGGGTTGCTGATGTGGATTACCGCTGACCTACCGTGATATCTATCTATCTATCTATCTATCTATCTATCTATCTATCTATCTATCTATCTATCTATCTATCTATCTATCTATCTATCTATCTATCTATCTATCTATCTATCTATCTATCTATCTATCTATCTATCTATCTATCTATCTATCTATCTATCTATCTATCTATCTATCTATCTATCTGTCTGTCTGTCTGTCTGTCTGTCTGTCTGTCTGTCTGTCTGTCTGTCTGTCTGTCTGTCTGTCTGTCTGTCTGTCTGTCTGTCTGTCTGTCTGTCTGTCTGTCCATCCATCCATCCATCCATCCATAGAGTTTCCTACAATACTTACTAGAGGGAACTCTGGCGCTAGTGTCTATGGGAGCTGCAACGCATGACGCTTCAGCCAGCATGGGAATGATGGGTAGTACACAAATTTGTCTAAACTTCATACTTTCGGCTCCGTTTGGCTCCGCGTAGGCTGCATCCGCTTTGTCGCAAAACGAAGTTCAGCAAAAGTCAGCAGTTTCACTTCGCCACTTTAACTTCTTTAGGCTCAGCGCTTCAAATCTGGTCACGAAGTTCACAACGATCCATTTTTTAATCCGAAAGAAAACTAAAACATAGCAATAAACAAAGCCACAAGTACGTTTGAAGCCGAAAGCACGAAGACTAGGCAAATTTGTGTACTACCCATCATTCCCATGGTAGCTGAACGATCGCAGCGCCAGAGTCCCCTCTAGTTAATTTTAGGAAACTCTATGTGTCTGTCTGTCTGTCTGTCTGTCTGTCTGTCCGTCTGTCTGTCTGTCTGTCTTGTCTTGTCTTGTCTTGTCTTGTCTTGGTCAATTTTGTTTCTTTCTTTTTGAATCCCCGCATACACCGTCTCACGGTTTATATTCAGCAAGCAGCATCAGGCTACAAGAACCAGTGGGTCAGCAAACGCGCTTGAGCTCAGGCACAACACAATACAGTCGCGTTCGCAGGCCTTGTTCTCGCTTTACACCTTCATACACGACCAGCCGGTCGCAATCTGTTTCTTTCTCACGTATACATGAGAGTCATAAACGCAAGCGCAGGCACGCGGCCAGTGAGAGAGACAAGGCTGCCAGCGGGGGCGCGTGAAATACCGCCGAAAGCACGCGGTATGCATAAACAACCGAGTCCCGTACGCGGACGCCGCGTGAAGAAGAGTGGTCTTGGGCATCTGTACGCGGCCTGCAAGCGGTGTGCGTTGTTCGCGGGAATCGGGGCGCCTGTTCACACATTCCAAGGTCCGGCTTCCTCGACTCCTTCTTTCTCTTTCGCTTATTTCACTGTTTATTTCCTTACGTAGAAGCGACCTAGACAGTCTGGCACCCCTTGAGGAGTCTTTCCTGCCTTTAACCGCGGAACTGTCTAAGCTTGGCAAAACTCCGGGACCGTCCGCACACAGCTGGGTGGCTGTGCGCCACAGAAAGTGGGTATGTGCCAAGCAGTTCCTATAGTATAGTATAGTATAGTATAGTATAGTATAGTATAGTATACTATAGTATAGTATAGTATAGTATAGTATAGTATAGTATAGTATAGTATAGTATAGTATAGTGTAGCAAGGGGGTGGGAAATGGAAGTGAAGGTGAGGAGGAGTGATGTGGGGATGAGGAGGAAGGAAAGGTGGAGGGAGATGGTAAAGCCTGGCCTTGTATAGCGTAGTATAGCAAGGGGCGGGAAAGGAAAAGGAGGACGGTAGCGCATAGCCATGTGTAATATAGTATAGCAAGGGATGCGAAAGGGATGTGAGGGGAGGATGAGGAAAAGGAGGAGGGAGAGAATAGCATAGCCATGTATAGTATAGTATAGCAAGAGGTGGGAAAGGAAAGTGAGGGTGAGGGGGAAGGAAAAGAGGAGGGCAGACGGCTAATCATAGCATAGCCATGCATACTGTAGTACAGCAAGGGGATGGGAAAGGAGGAAAAGAGGAAGCGAGACTGTAAATAGCATAGCACAGTCATGCATACTGTAGTGCAGCAAGGGGGTGGGAAAGGTAGGTGAGGGTGTGGAGCAGAGAGAGGCCATCAGCGCCGCTGTCTCCGCAGTCTTTGCACCACAAGTACGTAGCTGCCCAAATTTGTTGAAGGCGAAAGCCTTAGATGCCTCATGAAATCCGATTAGTGACTGTCGGTGTCGACGTCAACGCGAATGGTACCAGAACATTCTTTTTTTGGCGGGCTGTGGGTAACTGTACTTTATGTATGTTTGTGCATGCGTTTGCATGCATAGATACACATGAATAACTGGGGGTTTGAACCCCCCCCCCCCGCCCCGGGCTACGCCAATGAAAAAGTCGATGGGAATGGTAAAAGAAAAGGGCGATAGGCAAGACGGTTTACGTCCGCTCAAGCACCACAAGGTAAAGTAGGAATTAAGTGGGCGTAATTGAGAGCAATTGAAAGTAATTGAAAGTGATTGTAATTTAAGGTAAGGAAGTGTAATTTAGAGTAAGACAAAGTATATGAGATTAACTTAGAGCCATTTAGAGTAATAGAAAATGATGCCGAAATAGCAAGGAAGTTAAAATATATACAGTGCGGACGGAATGGCTTTCGCCGTGCCTCAAGTCGTCTTAGCATGCGATAAGGGGACCTGCGTGTATTTTTTTTTTGCTCCCCATTGATAATCGATGCCGGAATCTTGTGACCGTTGTATAGGCGGACGAACTTTTTTTTCCTTTTTGTTTAGCCGAGCGTGATTGGTACAGGCTCGCGCGTGTACGACCTCCGTTCGTGACGTGCACTTCGCGAGGCGCCGCAACGATCCCAGCTACTCACAGTCTTTCAGTGAACTCATTCAATTAATACTCGTTAATTATTCTGTCAGGTAGCTTATCTTAACTAAAGTTATGTTTCGATATCATGTGCGTTTCCATATAAGCATTACCTTCAACCAGAATCATTGATTTATATATCTTTTAGGAGACTTTCTGAATATTCGGAAAACCGGAAGTGCTAGGCCGGAAGTGCATAGACCGGAAGTACTTGGACAAACAAGAGTGCCAGTCGTTTCTCGTGGCAGCAATGAGAACTCATAGGGTTCATTTACGCATTTGCCTAAGACGACTCGAAGGCGAAAGCCTCCTCCTCCTTCTTAGTCAAATAATGTATTGATCCTCCCCAGCCAACATCCGTAAGCTTTCTGCACCTAACGTGGTTGTGCACTGCCTCCGTGATCGGAGGCATTGCTAGCTTTCTGCACCTCTCCTTGTTGGGCACAGCCTCCGTGATCGGCCCAAGCTTTGACCAAGCGACGATGTCATACGATGAAGTCAGCATGTGACGTCACGTCACGCGATGCCGTGATGACGTCATAATGATGTCATGATGACGCCATAGATTTTTGCGACCTGTGACGTCGTGATTACGTCATGTGGTGACGTGTTACGTCATGCGGTGACGCGATCACGTGATGATGATGGTGGTTTGTATCACTCGTGTTGGCGCCGCCGACGGTCACTTTGGCGTTTGATGAGGCCTTAATACGCCCGAACCTTTCTCGCGCGGCTGTAATGTCTGAAAGTCGCAGGAGGCCATGTCCAAGCCCGCGCGTCAACTGATGCAGAGGGTCTGACGTAATCTTATCCGGTCGGTACGAAACATTGGTGAGAACTTTGAAAGACGCTGACCATGTTGAAAACATATTGATGTTTGCGAACAAGGCTGACCACTGTGCACCACCTTCCGGAACCACGTAGAGGAGGTTATATTCGCGTGATTTCGGTATACCTGCACCCTCCCAGCCTATCCCGACAGCGAAAGACGAAAAAAAGAAAAGGTAAAAATAAAGACGGACCGTCGGTTTTTTGCGTAATGATATGCGACGGCGATCGATCGAACTTTCGCGTCCACACGTTCCCTGGCAAGAAGCGTGTACCGATTTGTTTATGCATATCCACGTAAAGCCGAAGCCGAAGCCAATGTCTTTTGCGACGAACGCTTCCATGTTGGCTCCTGCGAACGGCTACACGGAAACCATCTTTTGAGAGGAGCCCCATACTGCCACTTCGTATGCGGTATAATATGGAGAGGGGCTCGTAAAAGTGTACGATCGAGCCGACTGCGAAGCCGTGTAAGCCTGTTTATACATACAGGACGGCACGCGGAAAGCTGCTTACACGCTATACAGGGGCGTAGCCAGAAATTTTTTTCGGGGGGGGGGGGGGTTCAACCATACATTATGTATGTTCGTGCGTGCGTTTGTATGTGTGCGTGTATATATGCGCAAGCAAAATTGAAAAATTTCGGGGGGGGGGGGGGTTTGAAATCCCCCAACCCCCCCCCTTGGCTACGCCCCTGACGCTATAGTTCATTCAATGGAGCCTATCTCTGGCCTTATCTCGGCTTGAATTACAACCTGGCACAGGCGTGTTTTTAACTGTTCGCAGACAGCGCAGCGTAATGGTTTGAAGAGCGTGGCGCAATTCAAGTGTGGCCCTGAGCTTCGACATTGGCGGACGCAGGAAATGCCGATTTCCACCTTCTTAATTAAAGCATAAGCGACAACTGCTGTTGTCGCTTATGCTGTTTTATAGATATTTTTTTTTATGCGTAAGCATTTCTATGCCCACTCAATGAGGTAACTGTGTCCTTTCGTCAGAGTTCCCAGGTCAAAATACAAAAAATAGCCAAAAAATTTGAAAAACTAGCCAAAATGTAGCCCACTTTAGCCAAGCGCAGCCAAAGTAGCCAAATGTAGCCACGCGTCTGTGAAAACGGCGGCAGTGTTTTTCATTAAAATGAATAAATGCAGAAGCCTTTTGGCGAAAATATAATTTATTAAAGCATGAACCTTTCAATATCAGAATGGCGGTGATTGAAGCGTAAGTTGTTGACTTTAGCGGTCGTTTTGTTCAAGATGACGAAGTTTGTGGTGGTGAAAAACTTTATTTTTGAGAAGGCCAAAAGGTAAAAAAAAAATACATTTAAAAAATTCGCTGCTGCAAAAATGACCCTTAAAGCGTCTTGCCCTGACTTTTCTTAAATAGACTTTAACGGGTAAACTTTAGAAAAAAGCGGCATTTGCACCTCAAAGGCGGATGCACACGCGCTTCCACCAATGGGCGCGCGCTCTAGACTGACGTCACGAGCCGGACGGCCGGTGCCTCCGCTCAAGGAGAAGAAGCGGGACTATTTCTTTGCCGCGGAGGCAATCGACTGCCGCGCTTCGGTCATATGGGCGGGGCCTCTCCTTTTTTCTAAGTTGTACCCGACTATAGAAGTAACAACGATGTGGCGACAATAGGAATGAGTAGGGGCTAAAAGTGGCCTCGAATTCACAGTAGCATAAATTGTAGTTATTTCGGTAATAATCTTTTGTATGACGCCGAAGTGCGAGCATATTATATTTCTGAGCCGCAGTCCGCACCTCACAAAAAAAAAACAAAAAAAAATGGCGCAAGCATGTGATTTGGAATGTCCATGAGTGCAGACGGCACCCTGGATGCGTAGCGCTTTCGATTGTCCTATTTACATCCAATTATAGTTAAAAGTAGTTATCCACGATGTAGGTTGTCTGCAAATTCAGGCCCCTTGCAGCATTTTCCGCCGAGTCCCCGCCACGTTTCAAAAGTCTTGGCTTGTGTAATGCAAGTGTCTTCAAATTATATTTCCCAAGCAGGAAACACGCTTTGTCGACCATGTTTTGACATCGCATACTCAAACGTCAGCGACTGCGACATCGCCAGATATTGACATTTTATGGGACACTAAAGAGCAAAACGATTTTTCTGGTATTAGTAAAGCACTCTTTCACGATACCAAAAACACCACGCTTGCTGCGAGAAGACGCTTAGTAAGCGAGAAAACGCGCAAAAAACAAAGTGTGGGTGGTGACGCCACCTAGAAGTTTCCGCACGATTCGTCGTGACGTCACATGTTTTGACGACGCCTACTAGGGACTACGTAGTTCCTAATCGGCAGAAATGAAGTGCATTGTCCTCTGAGGGGGCCATAGACTTAACATACGAAGTTTGAGTAATTTTGTTGAGCCAATGGCGCCAAAGTAAGATATACACTTTGAAATCCGTGACGTCACGCGGGGACATTTCGGCGCGAAATTTAAAAAAGAACATTTGAACTTGGTTTTCTCCTCTATTAATAAACCTATGATGGTGAAATTAACGACATTAGAGTTATCAGAGCACGATTTATCGATCTGAACTGATTCATTGTTTCTCTTTAGTGTCCCTTTAAAATATAGGGAACGATAAAGTAGCCAAGTAGCCAAGGCGTTTTTTCTGTCGCCACCGGCCTAAAAAAGTAGCGAAACTGGCGCAAAGCAGCCAAACCTGGCAACCCCTCCTTCCATCCCTCCGTCACGTAAGAAAAAAATTCAATATAAAAATAAACGAATAAAAGAAAGCTCGCAGGCTCCCTTATGCATTCGCCCAGTGCTGGGCAGTATCGAAGATACATGTATCTTAGATACTATCTTAGATACTCTGTGGGTATCTTGTATCTGTATCGCGATACGTCTCGAAATACGAGTATCTGTATCTGTATTTCCGATACATTCGATAATGTATCGTGTATCTTAAGATACAAGATACTTCTATAGCAACACAACCGTGCAAAACAATAATCGCTGGCCAAGCTCCGCTTCTCAAGCTGGTGCTGGTGTCACTAAGCCATCTGAATACGTCTAAGGGCAGTGACGTTATTTTATTTTTACGCCAGAGGCATCCAGTGAGGGTTGCAGATCAGGAAGACAAGCACGCGGACGTCTACGCCCAGCCCACGTACCTTTTGCTTTCTCGATTTCTTTTCTTTTTAGTTGCGCCAATGCCGCGACACTTGCTCTTGGCCACTGTCCTGCGCCGCGTACTCCACTACGTGCGGCGTCTATCGCGCAAATTCCGATGTTGTTACAGCGTCGTTATTGAAGATTCTCTTGCGTCTTGCTCCGTAACGAAATGTGATGCGTGCAAGAATGGGGTTGCTTTGCGTCGCGTGGATTTTACATATCAGCGATCTGAAGGATCTCGTGGATGTAAGTTTGACCTGCATGCAATGCATTAACTTATATGCAAATAAGATTCTAACAACTTTAGCACCACTGCCTGATGCTAGATCTAATAGAGCAAGCGTTTACCTAACAGAAAATATCTTGGCGTACCGTATTTTTCACTTCCATCTACAGGAATTTATGAAACCATAATTTGATTATTAGCACAAGTGCTTTCTTAGCTGTGATTTTGCATCGCATACATTACCTAGGTCCCTGCAGTTTTTCCGGTCTGGTCACTGCAGTATGTCCTTTGTAACGCACTCCCAAAATAAGATTGCTGCTTTATTCCTCTAACTGATTGCTTTATTTCTACTACTGTTTACACATTTAGACGTTGCCAAGGCGATTTTGAAAACAAATATATTATTATGTGGGCGTGCCTTGAGTATACAGCACAAAATATTCTGCTTACCGCTTAAGAAAATAGCGAAATTGAGTTTGCATTATAATAATGGAAATCAATAGGAGCCATCTTAAAGACGTTAGGAAGGGGATTCGAGAAACATTGTTTTACTGAATGCTCCGTTTTACTCATGAGCGTCCCAACGAGCCATTTCAGGCAATTTTAGGGGCGAAGCTCCTTAGGGTGTGGGTCGTTCTCTCCTCTGTAGTAGTATGTATGTACCCAGCTCTAGTTTAATGAATTGCTCACTAGATGGCGTTTCATGTATTTCTTAGAGCTCTAGTTTAATGAACTGCTCAGTAGATGGCGTTTCATGTATTTCTTAGAGTTGCTGTTTAAAGATGACAGATGGCGCTTGTATAATGCGAATGGCGCATGTCATGGGATGCCTGCGATCGTAAAAGGCGCTCGCTCTTGGCGCGCTTTCTCTTTCGCTCGGGAGCGGACACTTTCCCTGCATTTCACCGATCACAAAGTCGTGATAATGAAGGGAGCACGTAAACCAACAGTACAATAAAAGTTTGATGTTTAATATATACACGGTGTTTCACACTCTTTATATGATGTACTTGGCGAATTTCACGGAAGAGTTTCACGGTTTACCGATGATTCTCTCCGGAGTTTCGCCCCACTCATCATCATTCACCCCATGGATATGCTGTGATTTTTTTCATAGGCGCTGAATTTTCTATTGTCTCAGCAGGTAAGTTGACGATACTTCATGCTCTATTAAGGGCGCCGTCTGTACTGTGTTTCTCTACTCATTCAATGTGAATGTTTGATACAGAACAACCTCTCTATTTTACTTATATTTGTTTTCCTGTTTTAGGCCTTAAAGGGGTCATGAAGCACCCCTTGGGCTGATTGAAAAAACACGTCCTGCGGAAAGCTGACACGCCTATGAACTGCTCTGCCAAATATTACAGTCGTGCGCGCCGCGTAATGGCCACAAGCGGAGCGCGAAGTTGCCATTTCCCCCAGGCACCCTCTTTTCAAACAGAGGCCGGTTCTCACTCTCGTCGGTGGGCGGGGCGTCTGTCCGCTGTACGTCTCAAGAGACATAGCATGCTTATTGGCCGATAGCCGACGTAAATCGAGAGCGGCGTTCAGATCAGATGCGCTTCTTGCCGCGGGGTGCCGCCACTTGCCGGCGCCGCACTCCTCAGTACACGGTAGCCGCACTCGCGCAAGCGAATCACAGCGGGAGAGCGATCGCGTTTCATGACGCGCGCTGGCGTAACTTCTTTCCCCCCATGCCAGCCCTCCCTGTCTAGCTTCCAGTGCGCTCGTCGGCACGAGAAAAGAGAGAAAGCACTGGGAGCGTGCGCCAAACCCCCGTAACTCCGCTGATTCTTGACGGATTCGAGAAATTTTTGCGGCAATCGATTCGGGAGGCAGTACACTCCGATACTGAGGCCATTAGATCATTACTTGGAAAAGTGGTTCATGACCCCTTTAAATATTTTTCGTATTACTAATCGCCACGTAATGGGAGCTATAAGCGGCAATAGCGCGAATAGCGGCGGTGTCCTGTGACGCTTTGTGCAACTATACAATACGTCTGAGACATTTCTGTGTTGCACATGTTCTCTCGTTGAAGAAAAATTGCTAAAAGATTGAACGTTAGTGAGTATATCAACAAAGAATCCCTTGCGCCAGCAGTAAGTAGAACATGGAAATTCAATGCAGTTTTACGCCATCTACGTATACACCAGGGGTCTCAAACTCAGCCTATAGCCGGCGGGCCGCAGTCGCGAAATTTAGCTCCAAGGGCCGGGACAGTGAAGATGGCGGGGTCGGAGAGAGTTTGAATAAAATGACGCTGGCATTGAAAGGAAGCCTTTCCCATATCTCATATATAGGTCATTTCTGAAGGTGATTTGGAGTCAGGATTCGAGAAACATCGATACCGATGTACACAACGAGTGAAATCTGGACGCGGATTGAAATATAGTTTTTGTTCCACGGTTATGTTTCAGCACATGGTGACCAGATGTTCCTAACGAAAGAAATGCTTGAGACCAGTCATGTCTGTGTAGCTCACGAACATACTTATTTAGAAAATAAATACAAATAGGACGGAGACGGTCATGTGTGCCGACCGCGCCGCTAGCGAAGGGTATCAAACCCCGTATACACCGTGCGTTCCTCCCCCCCCCCCCTTCAAAAAAAAAAAAAAGTCGCTACCAGCGTTGTTGCTGCTGTACAACTGTCCGGATATACGGTATTGTGCAAACTGTCTTTTACGGACAAGGTAAAAGTCCACACCGCTATTTGCGGCGACGTGCGAAGGCTTCTTATTGATGTTATTGTGATATATGGCAACCCGCTAGCTGGTCGGCAAGATGAGCATCGACTCCCATCAATTGCAAAGATGACAAGCAAGAACCGCTGTCAGCGAAGTGTATTTTAGTTGTCCTAGCTGTGAAGAAGCTAAAACAAGCCCCAATAAGTTGTTTTGGAAGGAAACTAATGTATTTTGAGCAAGAAGGGCAACACTTTTGAAATAGTAACAGACATTTCATTCAAGTGAAACAAAATAGGTCACAGTTAAGAAATTTTCAAACAGACATTTTCGTGTATAGGCGTTTGCTGCTACATTATATGGATCTATAATAACAAATTTGAGAATGTATCGAAGTATCTTAAGATACAATTGCGAAGTATCGTATCGGATACAATTTTTGCGGCAGTATCTTGTATCTGTATCTCCAATACTTTTTGTCTGAGTATCTTGTATCGTATCGCGATACAAATTCAAAGTATCTTTGCCCAGCCCTGCATTCGCCTAAGACGACTCGAAGGCGAAAGCCTTCTTCTTTTTCTTCTCAGTCCATCCACTGGTCCTGCCCCGCCCCCTCGAAAAGTTTTCTGCACCTAACGTGGTTTTGCATTGCCTCCGGGATCGGAGGGGTTGCAAGCTTTCCGCATCTCACCTTGTTTTGCACGCCTTGCGTGACCGGCCCCACCTTTCAGGAAGCGACGATGTCGTGTGATGGCGTCATCGATCATGTGGCGTCAAGTTATGTGACGCCATAACAACGTCACGATGACGTCACAAAATTTAGTGATCTCTGACGTCATCACGTGATGGGTTTTTTTTTTTTTGCATCACCCGTGTTATAACGCCGCCGACGGTCAGTTTTCGCGTTTGGTGAGGCATTTAAGGCTTTTGCCTTAATAACCTTAATGCGCCTTAATAACGCCTTAATAACGGTGGTCGGTATCAATGCTTTGCTTCCCCGACTATGTCCCGTCTCGTGTCGTGGTTTTGGCACGTAAAAGTCTTGCAATTTCAATTTCTACTCTAAAATCGCGATTTACATCCGATACAATTGTTCGCATCAATAACATTTTTAATAATAATGTGTACAAAAAGCACATGGGCCGGGGGGGGGGGGGTTCAACATCTGTCCTGCAGAGTGCTCTCAAGAGAAGGCCCTCTCCGTATTGGTGTCTGGGCATCGTA
The DNA here is from genome assembly GCF_013339695.2 of Rhipicephalus sanguineus. Lineage (NCBI taxonomy): Eukaryota > Metazoa > Arthropoda > Arachnida > Ixodida > Ixodidae > Rhipicephalus > Rhipicephalus sanguineus. The sequence goes on along the minus strand of NC_051182.1, from coordinate 135,199,020 downwards.
TTCGGTTTCTCGCTTCGTTATTCACATATGCTCGAGTATCAGCTGATCGCACGATATAGCTACGTACGAGCGAAACCCACTCGTTCTCTCCCTCGCGTGCAGAAACAATGGAACGCTTAACCTTGAAGCGAGATTCAGAGATTCTAGTACATGAGTCTCGTCGCAGACGTCGGTACAGGCATTGTCCGTGTACAAGCAGCTGACTGCGCTGAAAAAACCACCGCCCTTTCTTCCGTACCGTCGATTCTCGAAGGGGCCACATATTTCGGGCGCGTAATATAGACGGCTTAATATAAAAACGGCCTCGAAGTGAAACAAACCAGTTTATACCGATGAATTTGTATTGTCACGAGTGAAAGCCGGCGAGTCATATCCTCCGCAAACATGCAGGCGACACTCTCATTCGGCTTCTCTATGCTGCGATTCGACGAGTTGCCGAGCGGATTTGCTATGCAAGATATTATTTAAATGTTCACGATTTATGTTGAGGACCGTGTGTCCTTACTGACTGAAGCAGAAGACACCAAGCATATCATTACCACATTTCATTCGTTCTTCTGTTCTTGCTGAACAACTGCATGTACTGTACAGTAGTGACGAAATGAAACGCATCATTATTTTTTTGAGAAAAAAAAATTCTTGGCGAGAGCAAACATAGCCATGTATAGTATAGTATAGTATAGTATAGTATAGTAGTATAGTATAGTATAGTATAGTATAGTATAGTATAGTATAGTGTAGTGTAGTGTAGCAAGGCGTGGGAAAGAGACGGGTGAGAGGGTAAAAGCCTAGCCAAGCCAGGACCAGCTGGGTGCTCACCAGCTCTGCTGTGACCCATCCTTGTGTGATTTTGCGCAACTTGCGCTAACTTATTTAACACGAAAATGTTTTATGCCGGGGTCCACCAAGTACATCCGTCACGGATATGACGTTGATAAAATGGACACCAACGGGTGAGAAAGAAAAAAACCAAGAAAAAGATCCTCCGCTGGGAATAGAACCTACGACCTTGCGGCCGCGACGGCAAGCGCCCGACGCCCTACCGAGTAAGCTAACTCAGCAGAGGCAGGACCTGGCGCGAACGCGCCTTATATCTTTCACACATTCTCTTTTGCACGGTGCTCTCTGTTGGGGATGTAGGTAGGCGGGGCAGAGCGGGGCGGTGCCACCGTCTGTGAGAGGTGAAAAGAAGTAACAGTTCACGATCGACATTTACTAGCGCTTACTCCGAGATTGCGCGCGATATCGGAGGTCTTGGTTAAAACATTCGGTGTGCGTCCGCGCGCTGGCATCGCCGAGGCACATTTGACGCAGTTCGTTCTTTGCCTTTCGCTTCGCGTTAGCGTGCGTCGGCTCATCGGAGTAGTGCAGCTTCCACATGCACCAACGGGATTTCTCCGCCGCCGACTGCTTCGATTGCGAGAGCACCGACTAACAAAACTGCTGTAATACGCGTTGCAGAAAGGACGCGATTTCGACGGGCGAATGTCGTGCCCTTGGTGGAGCGAGACCAGCGCCTACGAGACAGCGGCCAGCGGGACGCACGCGTTTGCGGCTCAGGCTACGAACCTCTACCTCCCGTGTTGCTGAAGCGCAGTGTGTGTTACGTATGCATGAGCACAGGCGTCGGTCACCCATTGCTAGAAAGAGCACCCCGTGCCGTTTCTCTCCTTAATTGACGACGCTTTGAAGAAGTGCATACCGGGTACCAGTGTTGATTATGAGCTTGCTGATACCATCCTTACGCGGGATTCACGATTCGCTGTGTCCAAATATATGTTCACACCGTCAGCTACCACAACGGTTTAATCATGATCATGGGCGTTAGTCGTCGCGATAGAGACATGCCCTCAACGTGGGTGCATCCACGTCAAACGGGGCTATAGCGGCCAAACACGAATAGATATTGTACAAGCTCTCATATATCACTATACAATAAGCACTACTTCTGTGAAGACACCTTTCACTTTCGTGTCATACCGATTACTATGACGGAGGGGTCAGCCACGTTTTTTTAAAAAGTAGTATTGATTGTAGCTTCATTATTAAAAAAAAGAAAAAATAATGCGAACGTCAGTGTTATATCTTTAAATTTCGCGCCTAAAACCTCCAACGCTCGATTGCCAGTCTGACGTCACAAATTTCGAAGTCCCCCTTATTCTTATTCCTAATTTGACAAACGTTTGCGCGATGAGACTGCGACTAAACTTGGCTACGCGAAGTCTGTGACTCTAGTTGTTGAGCGTATAATGTTATTCATTTTTTTTTTTTTTTGCGGATAGGAAATTACGCAGGCCCTAGCAAGCGACCGTGAATACCATAGGCGCGTAGCCAGATGGGCGGAGGAGGGGAGCGGGAGGGGTCATCTGCTCTCGCAATTACCCCCCCCCCCTCCTCACACACACACACACACACACACAAGCACCTTCCGAAAAATTTCTTTGTGTGTGTGTACGCACGCGCACAAACAAACACATACACAAGTTCTGAACAGTAGCGCAATGAAGCACACGGACGACGACAGATCAAGATGGGACACAACGCTATGCAGCGTGTCCCGTCTTTACCTGTCGCCGTCCGTGTGCTTCTTTGCACTACTGTTCAGAATTATGCGCTACCAACTAGCCCATCAGTATGTCCTTTTGAACATACACAAGTACATACGTCTGAAAAGGTCGAACCATCCACGCCCTCCCCCCTCCCCGTAATAAAATACTGCCAACGCCCCTTATTACGCCATGCTTAGACTGATGACGTCACGGTGAGCCGTTTCTGGAACACAAATGCGCCGTCGCTGCATGTATTTTCTTTTTGTGTGTGTGTGTGAGTGTGTGTTTTACGGGTTTCGCAGTTAAGCGTCAGCCTGTTCCCTCCCTATTTACTGGGAGTCTTCGTGTTTTTTTTTTTTTTGTGTATCCAAAATTTAAAAACAACAATAATAATTAAGCGTCTATCAGCGGCGCGAGTGGTGAATTGTGGTAATGAGATGTAATGTACCATAGTAATAGAAGGAGAATAAACTCTAATTTTCACTGAAAGAGATGTACAAAAATTTCTTAGAAAACATCTGGATCCATAGCCGACATGGCTAATTACGGATGCCTTACAAAGATGACATGTAATCATTGGCGCACCCCGGGAGAAGGGGGATTGCGGGGGTTCCATCCCCCCCCCCCCCACACACACACACCATATTTTTCCGTTTCGCGTGTAGATATATACACGCACGTATATAACAAACACACGTGCATAAAGATTGGTTGAACCTCCCCCCCCCCTCCTCCCCCCTCTTTGTAAAAAAAATTTCTGGCTACTTCCCTAATAATGACCGTGAAATCGTAAGAGAAATCATGCGTGCATCACAAGAGAAGCTACGAAAAATGACTCACCTGCCCAAAAACGTTATCCCCAGATGTTCCGTAATCTTCTTACTACATCTAGAGGGAGATACGTTGCAAAGTTGCAATCATGTCGACTGCTTCACGCACGTTTCAAGAAAGAAATAACGACAAGAAAGCAAAGCTGTCACGGATAATTAAGTGACGAGGCGCATTCCGATGTCTCCCCTCCGGGATTGATCTGAAACCGAACCTCGGCCGCGGTGGCTTATTCGTGTAACTTCTAAATACGTACGAACACTGCAGTCTTTGTGAGCGATCGCATAGTGAAACCGGTGGCGTAAGCCGCGGGGGCTGTTCTCTTTCTTTCTTTTACTTTTTTGCTTTCTTTCGATGACGACATTTCGATGACACCTGGACGATGAATCGGCCCATTGTTGGGACACGTCTACTATAGCTGCAGTGAATAAGATACGAACTGCTCTTATTAATATTTTTAAAATTTTTATTTTCGTTCGTACTTACTTTTGTTCGTACAGTCCACGACGCGTGCTCGACGGCGGACTTCTTAGCTGCTCCGAAAAGCCGGACGCTAGTCTATTTCTCCCAGGATTTTAGTTCGTAGTGATGTGTAGTCACGATTGTCTATATACGATTGTTTGGTGGTGTATAGTCACGATTGGCTGAGTCGATCCAAACCGTTAATAGGTTGGAATTTTTAATTCGAAGCATTTCTTGCAAAACCAAAAACACTTTGATTGTTTCTATCTATCTATCTATCGACGACATTTCGGTGACACACAGACGATGAATCGGTCCATTGCTGGAGCACGTCTACCAGCTGCAGTGAATACGATAAGATTTGCTGCTATTAATTTCGCATTAAATCTTATTTTTGTTCGTATGGTCTTCTGCGCATGCGTAACGGCGGACTTCCTGGCTATTCCGAAATGCCGGTCGCTGTGCCCCTTCTCCCAGCATTTTTCTTGTGCAGTAATATAACAATAGTTGTTGGGTATTTACGTCCTAAAACCACGACATGATTATGAGGAACGCCTTAGTGGAGGGCTCCGGAAAATATGACACCTGGGGTTCTTTAACTTGCACCAAAATATATAAGTACACGGGTCTCAAGCATTTTCGCCTCCACCGAAAATGAGGCCGAAGCGACCGGGATTCGATCCCGCGACCTTCCGGTGAGAAGTCGAGCACCATAACCACTAGACCACCGCGGCGGGTTTGTATGTTGTGATGTATGGTCATAGTGGTCTATGTTGACGAGAAGCTGAGTCAATACAAACCGTTGATAGGCCGGATTGTTTTTATAGCTGCACAAATCGCTCCGCAGATGTCATGAGCTCGGGAATTTGCGAATGGAAATCTGATGAATGGTTAATTTCTGGAACGTGTTCGTTTCTATATTGATCGATTGGTTTCTAGAAAGCTTGATGTATTAGAAAGAAAGAAAGAAAGAAAGAAAGAGAAAGAAAGAAAGAAAGAAAGAAAGAAAGAAAGAAAGAAAGAAAGAAAGAAAGAAAGAAAGAAAGAAAGAAAGAAAGAAAGAAAGAAAGAAAGAAAGAAAGAAAGAAAGAAAGAAAGAAAGACGGCATAATTTCTTGCACTCAACGCACTTGTTCAATACTCGAAGGTGAATTATTTTGAGGAACTCGTTTCTTTGTTTGACGCAACCAAGGAGGTTTAAAAAAGTTCTGGAGTGGAAGCTTTCACAAGGTATTAACAGATGTGAAGCCAACGTTTGTCTGGCCTTTACCTCAAAGACGTGGCCTTTTAGTGTGGTGCGTGATCGCAGATAAAGTGCTTTTGTTCTGTTAACGTAAACATTATAGCCTAAATATAGAATAAGAGGTCGCTGTTCCCAACAAAAGCAGGACGCGTCTGGATTAGTATTGCTAACTTGATATCTACTAGAATTGCCAAGACTTCGATGCTTCTTGCTTCTTAAGGAAACCAGTAACGCTAAGGCATCCGTTGAGAATTATCTGTCCAGGAAAACTTCCCTTATTGAACTTGCACAGAGGGTGCGGTAAACGCTGCTGCTTCTTCGCTGTACGCTAACGTTTTGTCGCGCCTGGAGCAATATGGCGGAGGTGTGGCTTCACTTTCCAGACATAATTTGCGCTGACGCAACCAACTATATCCAACGGACAATTAAGCCCAGGAAAGCACAGGGATCACTATCTGTTGTTTTTTAACGGTATTGTAATAATAATGACGTGAATTGAAATCAATTAAAATGCACGAAACGGCACCCTTTCCGTCGGTGGAATCCGAAACCACAAGCTTCGATTTAAGCGTCCGATGCTCTGCCATTTCAGCTACGACGGAAGGCGCCTCCCCGCCCACTTTCTTGGGATATCCCTGGGAGTGTTAGCCAGCGCCACTCGTAGCCAAGACGGCGTGTGTGTGGAACACTCACAGTTGCGGCGGTTTAGGCGCGTTGGTACGACATGACCAATAAATTCCAAGCACTGTACATGGTTATGGTATGATTTACCCTCTCACCTCCTCATTTTCCCTCCTCCTCACACTAACATTAAACCTTTTCACGCTCACTCCCCTGTCATATCCCCTTGCTAAACAATACTATAGAAGGCTATATGTCATGCTTTACCCTCTGCCCTCCTCCTTTTCTTCCTCGTCACCCTCACTTACCTTTTCCACCCTCTTGCTATGCTATGCTATGCTGTACTATACTATACTATACTATACTATACTATACTATACTATACTATACTATACTATACTATACTATACTATACTATACTATACTATACTATACTATATTATGCATGGCTATGCTATGCGCTAGAAGCTGTTTGGCCCATACTCGCTTTCTGTGGCGCGTACCCGCTGAATGTTCTGACACGGCACCGAACGAGCAGACGATTTTGAGCAGACGAACAAGACAAGATGGAGCGTCGTCTGCTTGCTTTACTGTAAGTCATTCCTTTTGCCAGAAGTTCAAAGGAAAGCTATACAAACACCGACGCCGCGCGAAGCTATAGAGAACACTACGAGCAGAGAGGAAGCCAATAAAAGGAGGTACAACACGGTCCAGCAAAAAGGGGGGTAGCCGTGTGTACGTCTAGTTCGGAGGAGGCTAGGAGGCGTGGCTTGGCTCGGCTCCTTTTGTCTCTGTCGGTCGTGACCTGGTTTGCTTTCGTGATGATCCGCGAGTACGACACGGCCGGCAGGCAGGCAGGCCTGCTGCGTTCTACTACTGTAGTTCTACTGAAGCCGCTTCACCGGCTTCACTCGCAGCCGCCGCGGCCGTTACAGGCCTGGCAACGCTGTGCGCTCCTTACGGTAAACGGAGCGATGATGACGCGCTGGCGCACTGCAGCGCCTCTCCCCTGCGGCGAGTTGAAGGAATTCTCCGTGCGCTTCCTCCGAGCCGAAACGTCGTTCTTTTTCCGCTCTCCGTGTCATGAAAATTTGTTCCGTCTTGCGCGCGTGAGCTCGTTTGTCTGTTTTTCGTTCGTTTGTTTGTTATTTGTCGGTGCGTTCTTATGTGTGTGAGAGATGGAGGCTAGAGCTGTGCACGGGCCGTATTTCCGAGCCCGAGCCCGGCCCGGGCCCGCTGACTTTGTCGAAGGCCCGCCCGAGCCCGACGGCAAGGGCTGCGAGCCTGCCCGGCCCGGCCCGACGATACGAAAACACAATCACGGGGCCC
>NC_051182.1:135105668-135191888 GCF_013339695.2 Rhipicephalus sanguineus | reverse complement strand
GTGGATGATGCCTTCGCACGGGCCGCTCTGAAAGTCGCCGACGGCTAGCACGCCGCATGAACTACGACTACGTTTTCGAACAGTCAAGCAAGCCGCCTCAGACGCAACAACAAAGAATTACAAAAGATATCGAAATAAAAAAAAAGACGTCGTTTCTTACTGACCCTCGTCCAACGAGAAGTCGCAGGGCGTCGAGGTGTCCGTAGTAAGCCGACCAAATAGTGGGCGTCATACCGTCCTCGTCCGGAGCGTTGCAGTCCTTGCGAGTCGCCTCCCGCAGAAATCGAGGTATCCGTCGCGAGCGGCGCGGTGAAACCTGTCGCGATCCATGACTCCGCAAAACGCCGCACCGACTACTTACAGCAGTCTCACCACAAAACCACGAAGAAGCTCGAAGAAGGTGATAGCCCCCCGCACATGACCGGGTGTAGCACGGCAAAGTCGTCTTCAAACATGGGAGGATCCAAGAACGAAACACTCTCCGATGCAAACGACCGGGACGAGCGCTCAAATCCAGCAGCACGCGGTTAACACCGAGCAAAACAAACACCGGATGTTGTGAGCGGTGGCGACGGACGGACGGACGAACGAACGACACACAATGCGTGCCCGGAGAACAACGTTTTCGCTCACTTTGAGGCAAGAAAGAAACAAAAAGAAAGGAACGCAAAACACGGTGGGACGGGCCCTGTCGGGGCAAAGCGACGGTTCGCGAGACTACGGTGCCGTGGCCTGGCCTCTGCAACCGCCGACTACGAACTCGCTCAACAGTTCACCACCACCGTTCCTTTCCAACTACTCCCGCACTCGTACATACAAACACACGCACGCACAACACAGGTGGTTGTTGATCCCTCCAGGTGCTCCTCTCTACGGGGAGCAAGTTCGAGCCCTCATCCTCCGCTTCCACGCTCTTCTTCACGCAAAACCGTGACGTCACATCACGTAGAAGCCAATAGGGAGGCCGGAAAGTTCGCGCATCCCAGCGGCGGAGCGTGCGCGGTCGTCTGTGCTTGTCGTTTCGGTTTTTGCTGTGTGGACTTTCGGTTCTTTCGGTTGGTGGACGTTTCCCCGGCAACGCATGGAGGCCGTGACGTATCTTATGGCTCTTCGGTATACGTAAAAGCATAGCCTTTGAGACTCGCAACAGCTAGTCGGAGAAAATCGACGCTACTATGTGTGTAGAATGAGTTTGGACAATGCGTAGTCACAGTTATTTCTCGACGCATTGTGCGATCAATCACCGTTTGCTCAGCCCTAAAAGCAAAAGAATAGCATAAATCGAATTAACCGAAACGTCGCGTTTTGTAGCGCCATCTTTGCGTCGCCATTGAAAACGCGCCACGCAGTTCGCCGTCTCGAGCGTAGAGAGCGCGCGCGGCGTATTCTGGATAAAATAGGCTTGGATGCAAGATTTCTGTAGCCACGAGTTACAAAAGTAACACAGTACTTCATCAATGTCCGTGCGACATTCTGTGGCCTCCGAGTTGGCACAATAGCCGAGCCAGGCAATTGCGGCAATATTGAATCTGGTATCACGAGTTCTGTTTTGCAAGCTCTTCGCTACAGAGGTAACTGGATAGATTTCACATATCGCAGCATGTGCAGCAAGGAGATTAGAACGAGTTAATCAGCAAACCTTCGTTAATCAGTCAAATAGTCACTGGCATTTCTCACAGACATAATGTACATTTCTTAGACCAATCTTAGTACCAAAGTACAACTTCGATACGCGTCAACGGGGTGTTTCTGTGAATTCTGTCAACCGTAAAATAAAACGCCCTCAATAAGGCCAAACAACAAGAAGAGGCAGGCAGTTGTAATAAACAGTTCTTTTTTATTGTAGTCCCCCCCCCCCCCGCTTTCTAACGTCGTTGGGGTGGCACGCTTCCCCGGAGAGATGCTTTTCTTGAAAACAGTGGCCGAGTTCTCATTGCCAAAACGAAAACTGCTCAATAAATAAGAAAATATTACACTCCTGTGGATGATACTGATGATGCAGGTTAGCCCTGAAAAGAACAAAGAAAGATGGGTTATGAAACAGTTGCAATGTACGGGGTTGACATCATGTGAGGTGAAATCGGTATTCAAGCCGGTAAAACTAGAACATTTATTAAGGCCTTAGACACCCAATCAAACGGGAAAACTGACCTTCAGCAGCGTCAACACGAGTAATGCTACAAATCATCACGTGTACGGGGTTGACATCATGTGAGGTGAAATCGGTATTCAAGCCGGTAAAACTAGAACATTTATTAAGGCCTTAGACACCGAATCAAACGGGAAAACTGACCTTCAGCAGCGTCAACACGAGTAATGCTACAAATCATCACGTGATGACGTCACCGTATGACGTCATCATGACGCCACAGATATCCAAATTTTGTGGCGGCGTCGTGGTGGCATCGGCATATGAGACGCCATTATGACTTAGAAGAACACAGTGTTGGGCGAGTTAGTAATCGATCGTGGAGGGCATTTCACGCAAAAAGCCAGGGACAAGAAAGGCATGTCGAGAAGTGTCATCATTTACTACATGAAATCCAGTGTGGTCAAGGCTCAAAGACAGGACCACGCGAGAGGTTGTTGAGGCTTTTTTCATTCTTAGGTCCGATGACGGGTGTGGCAAAGCCGTCGGTGAGCTTGCATAAAATTGAAACTGATTATCTAACCACCAGCCTTTAATCTTAACCTCGCGTCTTTGCACTACATATATATGTGTTTCCGACAAGAAAATTTCTAGTTGATAGTCTGCGCTTCTCTAGTGTTTTCGTTCATTCTTGTCCCTGGTTTTTTGCATAAAATGCCCTTCACAAGCCATTATGACGTCAAATATCGCCAACTTTTGAGACATCATGATGACGTCACCATATGACACCATTACGACGTGACAGATGGCCAAGTTTTGTATCGTCGTTGTGACGTCACACAATGAGACATCGCATGTCATCACACAACGTCGTCACTTGGTCAAAGGTGCACCGACCATGGAGGCAGTGCAAAATTATGTGAAGTGCAGAAAGACTGCAACGCATCTGATCCTGGAGGCGATGCAAATCCACAATAGGTGCAACAAACTTTCAGAGGGGGGTGGGGGAGGATTGATACATCGACCGAGAAGAAGAAGATGGCCTTTGCCTTTGAGAAGTCGTCTTAGGCAAATGCCCCGCGAGTTTTTTTCTACTTCGCAGGAGAAATGTCCGTTATATGACATTTGATCACGGTTTCAATAAACAAAATAACAATTTTACGAATTATCTATCCAACATTAGCGTTTATGAGGTCGTGAATACGAACGAGGTGTTAACCTTAGATGCGGACAAGCCTTTACATGTCATACAGGAAATATATTATTTATCCTTTCTTTTTATATTCTAAAGCTTGCCCTGTGGCGTAACACACTCAAACATCTGGGTAACGACGACGGATATAACAAATTATTGGTTATAAGGACGTAAATGAAGAACAGCCTTGTCATATATACAGTGTCACCAATATACGCTTAAACGAATTCTCGGATATAACGAAGTTATTTTCGTGTCAGATGCGACTTCGTTGTTACATGCAAGTTCTTTCCGTAAAGCCACACATACACATATTCTCAGTTTTCCTTGTCTGTCAGTTTCTGCACAATATTGACAGGCACTTTTGTTTTTCTTTTTTCGGTGACTCTGTTACACAGAAACATGGTGTAATTAATATTTGAGGGCGCACTCCCGCTTACCAGCACATTTTCTGGGCTCTTGAGGGCTTGGCCTTTCATGTGACACAAGAAAATGACAAGTGAAAATTTTCGTGCCAGTACCCCTCAAGCAACTACATTTGACAAGAGGCATCGGTTAAAGGGAAGGTAGGTAGTGAAATATTACTAACCGTATGTTTGTACAAACCGTGACGGCATTGTGAAGCTACATGATCATGGCTAATACTTGTCAGTGAGCTGCCTTTGCCGATGATGTGTTGGGTGTTCTCGACATCTTGCTCAGCTGAAAGAGAAATCAACAGCAGATCAACGTTGACCAAAGCTGCTCACTATCGATGTAACTGAAGGCAATTAGAGGTAATTAAATGTAACGGAAACTACTCAGGCACTCGGCACATGTAATGTTGACTGTCAGGGTAAGTGAAGGTAGCAAGAGGTGATACCGACGCAGTACTAATTTTGTGTTTACTGCTTCATCTCGCATGTACCGCTACAAATTTTCTTGCAGGGGTCCCTCTCATTTGGACGAGCTGAACTGTCATTTTAAATGTTTGAAGTCCGAAAGTATAACAGCGTTTTTAGAGTTGCTAAAATTTAAGATGCTCTTCTGAAATGCGAGAAATTTCGTTTAAATAAATATTAAATAAAGCCCAAGCCTGGAGCTTCCCCTATGCTTGAAACCTTAAAAATGCATCCAGCATCTCGTCCAAAAATGTCTGGGCAAGTACTATTGCCAATGTCCAAGCAAGAAACGAAGCGAGGATGACTTTGTGCCTTAAATGCAGAACCCCGCATACCTTCTTGGCAGGGCCAGCAGTTTTTGACGGCCCGGAACTGCTGACCTTGGAAGGCGCTTCCTGCCCGTTGGTCATTGTGCCAGTGTCCGAACCACTGCCATCACTGGCTGTCGAGTCATTGCGCGAACGCACCCGCCTCTTCTGCTGTCGCCCTTTCGTGCCGGCAGGTGGTGACTGCATCAACGTATCTGCGGGACGCCAACGTCGTGGGTTTGTCACTTACGCCAAGTTTATACGAACGCTGTTGGACTTCTCCTGATGTAACCGTGTTTATGCATCCATTAATATTTTTAAGTATAAGACATTGAAGTACCTCTTTTGTTCTTACTCTAATAATCAAGTTACCTCTACAATCATAGTATAATGTAATCTTCTAGTATGTTCGTCAAATGACGTGTATGCATTATGCCGTTTTATCCGGTATGTATATAGAGTTCAACCTGGATATATCAATAATGAAGGGGATCCCAAAAAAGTTCTATACTATATAGGTAATTCCATACATGAAACATATTTTACGTCAACAATATATTCAAAGGAATCTCTCAATTGTTTCTAAAGAATTCACATTCACACATTCTAAAGAATAAAGTTTTCTGACTATGTTGAAAAACACGAGCCAAATACTGCGCTGTTCGTGCAACATGCTCTCCTACGGCCGTTCAAAAGTCGAAACATACAGCTACCCACGTGTGACACCATAGCAGAACGTTTGCAATTCAATGTACTAATTGTGCAAACTAAGGTCATCAAATGTGGCTGAGCTCCTTTTTTTTGTTCAATTTTAGCTCGGAAAATGTTTTTACAGCTTCGTAGTGGTACACTCAAACCTCCATATAACGAACACGGATATAACAAATTATCGGTTACAACGAAGTAAATGAAGAATAGTCTTGTCATGTATACAGTGTTAAAAATGTACGTTTATAACGAATTTTCGGATATAATGAACTTATTTTCATGTCAGATGCGACTTTGTTATAACGAGGTTTGAGTGTAGTAGTCGTCACGCCGGTCATGTTACCAGAGGGGGGGGGGATAAATAAATAAATAAAATAAAATGACGATTACGATGATGATGTTAAATGATGATGCTCGAAATGATGATGCTGCTCAAACACATACACTCACATGCTTGCAGCTTCGCTGTTCAACGATTCTCTCAACGTGGAACTGGCTGCAACTTTTTTTCTAAATGCTGACCCACACACTGCTTTTGAGCTCTAATGCACCTAATCTACTTCCCATAGAAAGCTCTGCATTAAAATAAGCGCAAAGAACAAAGTCCCTACCTTGGGCCTCCTGACGCGAGAGGCGGAATGACTTTGAAAGAAACTGCTGCTTGGCATCCCAAAGCATCTGCTGCCTCTGCACCACATCTGGATACCTGTATGCACAAAGACACAAAAAGACCGTAATTAGTCATTGTTAGGTAATTACCAGGGAGAGAGAGAAGTTGACGACACAATGCGGATGCTACAAAAACCTCCAATCGTTCAGATAAAACACAAAACATCCTCACAGATATCTTTCTACCTGCAATGCAATAGTTCTGAGCAGTAGTCACAGAATAAGATGCATTATAGTTAAAACAATTCAATGTTGGGGCTTTAGCTGACACACCATGACATACTAATAACAAATGACGTGGTAGTGAACGACTCTAGATTCATTTTTGCCACCTGTGCTTCTATAATCTGTCCCTAAATCTAGACGGACAGTGTTTCCACACACTGGAGTGTGTCTCTCATGGCCGGGAATCGAACCTCTGGCCTTGTGTTTAGCAGCAAATTGCGTCAGCCGCTAAGCTGATGTGACTGATTCTATCAATTTAGAGCACGGAGCAAGAAATATTTAGGAGGTGAAAACTCCCGTTAAAACGGGTGTCCGCGAGTGTCCAGATAACATCACAAAAATGTAGCATGTGCTGACGGAGGCACTTCAATTGGCGGCGCCTTGCAGCACAGAGCCGCAACCACGATGCAGGAAAACAAAAAATGAAAAAAAAAAGGTGACCGATTGCGCAAGCCAACTTTGGGCAAACACGCCCGCGTTCTCTTTTTGGCAGCGTTGGCGAGCAGACGACAGCGGCGCTCCCGTAAGTGGACACGTAATTTCTTTCTTTTTTTTTCCCTTCTCTTTCTTTTTGTGTTGCGTCAGTTTCTGCGAGATTACTCAAGGAGGCCGTGACGATGGAGCAAAAAACGAGCACGGCCGAACACACCCGGCGTCCACACGGGAGCAACACACGGCAGCAATTTCCTTGTTCATCACCAGATGCCGCAAGCATGATGTGGCTCTCCAGGAGCATGACGTTATCTGGTCGCCTGAATCAGCGGAGGTGAACCTCCTGAATGTTTCTTTCTTGCTCCATGATTAAGAGCAAACTAACGCGTAAAAATGCTTTCTGCTTTGGCTCTTACTATCCACAGTTCTCGTGACATCGCTACAGTTCCGGCTTTTACACTTAGGTTAGGGCCAACGTCCATTTTAGTGACTAGATTCAAAACGATACGACACAATCTTCTCGAATAATCACAACCACGGAATGTTCCACATAAGTTTTCACCCAGGGATGGCAACATTACTGCTAAACAGCAACTAGGTTACATTAGTAATTACTTTTGTAAAATTTTTATCAATGTGATTAAATTACATTACAAATTACAGCTCGCCAAAAGTAATGACATTGCTTTGATAGTACTTCAACAAAAGTCATTCATGCACAACTCGTGCACACTATATTTACAGCACGTATTTACATTGAAATCTCAGAGATATTTTTTCAGCTTGCTAATAATAATTGTTGGGGTTTAACGTCCCAAAACCATAATTTGATTCTGAGAGATGCTGTAGTGGTGGGCTCCGGAAATTTTGACCATCTGGTGTTCTTTAATGGGCACCTAAATTTAAGTACACGGGCCTCAATGTTCAGCGTCCTGCACTTGAGGTTCAGAACTCCTCACAAGTCTTATTAGCTTACAAACCTTATTAGCTTGGATGAATTTGTTATTGCTTAGAAACTGTGCTATGTCATTCATTTTCCACTTAACTGTACCAATATTTATGTTATTCTTTTGCACAAATTTTATGTATGCCCTTGCGTTCTGTGCTGCCTCACTGCTAGAGCAATGTATGGGTGAAAAGGCCTCAGTGAGGAAGACAATGTTCTGCCTTTAGCCTTGCCATCTAAGATTCACTCTGTGTCTGACACATTTCCAAATAAATAAATAGAAAGATAAATAAATAAATAATAAATAACATAAAACTCAGATGAACTTGTCTTTATTCTCTTTTTTTCTGTTTTCTGGTCAGTTTTTTATGCCTTAAGGGAAATGGACATGCTATATATTTCAGTCGATAAGTAACTGGGAAAGTAACGAGTAATATTCTCGAAATCAGTCGCCTGAAGTAACTCATCCCATTACTGAATTACCAGCCCCCAAAAATATTTCCTTACATTACTCACTACAGCAAAGAGTTCATTTAATTACGGTAATTTCAATAGTGCCAAATTTGCCTTCATTCCGTGAGTGTTGCAGAATATTCAGAGATCCAACGCGCCACTTGCTGCGCACGGCTGTTGGCAGTTTCTGCGCCAGCGAAGTAAGAGCCTCTGTGACACACTGTGACTGAATTTTGCCCCCAAAAGATCACCAAGTGCTTTCCGGTGGCATGTTGACTGGAAAATGTCAGCCAGCACGCGGCCCAAGCACTCCATTCTAATCACACAAAGACTGTAAAGTACTCACGAACTGACATCATTTTTGTATAATTACTGCTATGAGCAAGTGCACGTGATAACAGCAATATGTCACTACGATGTGGCCACTAAAGGTAATGTTGGCTCCGAAGTAAGTGTCTCAGACAAAATTACGCCAATATTACATGAACTAAAGACGCTAGAAACGAAAGTATGTGCATTACTTAGCACCAAACTTTCACATTTGAACCCGTGAGTACTGTACAGTGGCACTTAATATGAGTTGTGACATGGCGGCCACGGTTGAAGGGGCCTCAAGTATATACTGCAACACTGGCAAGCGTGAAATTGGTTTCGAAGATACCCGCAGTTGAAACGCTGCTTGTTTCACTGATTGTTTTCTACATCGGCACCCCCTCGCAGTGTTGGCACTCTTTTGACCAAGGGCGGCATGTTGCAAATCGTATTAGGTGCGACTGTACGTGACCACACCAATGCCGGTTTCAACCGGCAGATCTAACTAAGCTTGTTTGACCTTCGAGCAAGCACTATGTTTCGGCTGGACTCACTTTGACACAAAGTCTCGGTCGTAAGACAGCATGAACTCCCAGCCGTTCGGGGTTGGCTTTGCCATCTCCTCCAGGAGGGTTTTGACGTCTATCACGGGCAGCTGGAATCGAAAACGAGATATCGTCAGGCTCTCGACGGAAACGGGGAACCCAGATGTCACAACCCAAGAGCCGATAAATATTCTTGAACACGGGTTGTCACTGCAGCCAACGTTTCGAAAACAAGTGGTCTTGTCGTCTTCAAGGGCGCAAGACAAGGCCTTAGCTGTCAAAACGTTGGCTCCAGTCACACCCCGTGTTCCAAGGACTTTTCATTATTTAAAGCTTCCATCTTCTCCCTGAGTTCTGCCTTGTTTGGAATGCTAACAGCTAATGGTAAACTTAAGCATTCTTTTTGCCTCAAGTTCCTTTATGTACCTTTTGGCTGAAATATTTCGCTGCACACAATCACTTTGGTGGAGGCAGTACCACGTTTAACAAGATGTTGTACGTGTGGTATCTCGGCGGGAATTTCAAAATATTTCTTTTTACCTTTTTAAGAAGGCTCGCTGCCAGCAGCAAGCTATCGCATGTAATTTGAGTGGGTCATTCAATTCAGTCTATGAAGAAATATCGGACGACTTACAGAACAATTATATAATTATTTACGTTGTAATTACAACTGTTGTAAAATACACTGTCATTTATTCCAACACTTCCACTCGCTTATGGTCTCAAGAACCTTGCCATCAAATTATGTAAATTTCCCGGATTTATTAACAGCCGATAATAATGCGTGTTACGAAGGGTTAATATTCAATTCAACTCTCTTCTGGCACTATTTGATTCATATTCGTTCCTAAATATCACTACTTGCACACCCCGATTAAGCAACTAGAAACGTAAGGATAAGAAAAATAACGATTAAAAAAGAGTACACTCACCCTCACGGTGTCGGCAAACTTGGTCTGCGTGACGAACCTTGACTGTGTGTAGAGGAACATCTGAAAAAATTGCCCAAGCACAGACTTGAAATCGACTGGTGAAAGCAAGCCTGAAAAGTTTTATGCTGCTCTTCGTGAAACGGCATGCATGCAGAGTACAAATAAAGTAAGCCTTCCTTTCCCCCTACAGCAATGAAAGTTTTTCACCCATTCAACAACGATCAGCAATGCAACGACAGAAGTGCACAGTGACTCACCAAAAAGTCGCGTGCTCGGCACATCGTCTCGGCCGGAACGCCAGTCTTGGGGCTGAAGTTGTCCTTTGGATAGAGGACGTCACTGGGTAACACAAAAGAGAGGTACGTATTACAACGGTACTGGTTCTGTCGGTGGAAATGTAAACAGGGCACAAGTTCAGGCAAAGACGGAGGCTCGGAGAGATGAAAAATCCTTGAACAGTAAATGTCGCTTGAGCCAACCTTATGACAAGTGGTCTTGTCTTGGCCAAGATAAGACCACATGTTGAAATGCTGGCTAAGAAAAGACCACTTACCGATACGTTGGCTAAGACGAGACCACTTGTTGAAACGTTGGCTGAGACCACTTCTCTAAACGCTGGCTATGACATGACCCCTTGTCGAAACGTTCAATAAGAAAAGGCCACTAGTTGAAATGTAGGCTAAGACAAGACCACTTGTGGAAATGTTGGCTAAGACAAGACCACTAGTCTAAACGTTGCCTATGACACGACCACTTGTCCAAATGCTGGCTAAAACAAGACCACTTGTCAAAATGTTGCCTAAGGCATGAATACTACTTGTTGAATTACTGGCTAACACATGATAACTTGTCGAACAGTTGGCTATGACAAGACCACTTGTTAAAACCTTGGCTCTAGCGAGACCCCCTGTTCAAGGATTTTTCATCTCTTCAAACAGTATTACTTGCTGCATTAAAGGTACGCTAAAGAGAGAGAGAGAGAGACAAAATTGAGCTACAGGATGAAAGAGTTTCATGAATGTGTGCAGTTTTTGTCCAGCACAAAAAAAAAGATGACGTATTAGTGGAGACATCCACAACCAAAGAGCGGGCTTCCTCAGTTTCTTTCACCCCAGGCATGGCGTTGAAGCTCTGTCATTACAGATTTCATTGCTCTCAGCGAATCAGAGGGCGCTGCATGCACAAACAGCCACTGCATGGCCACTGCTTCCATGTTTGCTGCAACCACATGACGTAGCGGCAAACCTCGCAATGAGGATCTCGCCAGGGAAGCAGGATTGCATTTCAGTGACATCAGCGAGTGTGAAAGAATCCCACGCGTTCATGTGGAACGTGTTGCTGGATACGACGGCTGGCCGTGCCAATGGAAAGCAAGGCACCGTTTTCATCCATTTATGCCACAATGCAATTTATGTACCACAGGTATATTTCATCTCGCATTTTTATTAACTGCAATGAATAGCTCTCGACGAATAGAGGCCATAATGCGTTTGTTATATCCTACAACACGAATGTCTAGCGCTGGGAAACTTGAAGGGGTCTCAACCCTGATACCTCAGTCTTTCGCTATTTTCTCACCTTGTACTGCAGCTCTGTTCACATTGAACGCACAACTGTGATCGTAACAGCATAATCTGCTAATAAAGATCTACTTCCTGTTTCTCCTTAGCGTCCCTTTCAACTGATGACATCCGGACCTGCATTACGTGGATACAAGACATGGAACTACTGAAATAATGTTTGACAGGAGTTTTACGCCCTGGTTCTGCACAGCGGGCCGGCAGACATATTTGTCACTGGCTGAGGGATGGCATAAAGTATGTTTGTTCGTCATTCAGTGAACTTTCACATCACACTGCACCATCAAGCATGCACTACCGTGAAAAGAAAAAAAAAAAGGAACATGCAGATTTAACACAGTCGGAAATGATACATTGCGAAGCTCCACTTAGCAGCAGCAATAGTGAGCAAGGCCTTGTAGCATACACCTGTTAGCTGTATGTGTTACAAGGATGATGACCATGCACGACGTGCACTCCACGCAGCAATAAATGGGTAACTGCATTTAGCTTATTCAGGCCCCCCGCATTTACACTGCTTGTGGGCTTCGAGGTTTGTGACAAGAGCGAAAAGAGAGACAAAAAAAAATTACACCATCTCCCGCTAAAGGGGACCATGAGGCGATGAGAAACCGGAGAACTTGCACGATCGCGTTCTGTTGGCGTTCGCTGGGCATGCTACCGACCTCGCGTCGTGGAACGCGAAGAGGAACACTACGCGCGTCTTACTTCCCTCTAGCCTGGCCGTTAGTTCTCACAGGGCGTGCGGAGAACGCGGTTGACAGGCGCGCGAGAGAGAGGCAGCATAGGAGAGGAGAGAGAGGGGGAGGGGACGCGCATGCGCTGGCGCTCATCGCGGCGCTGCGCAGGAGAGAATTTCGGCACGTCGAGCCTGCATTTCAGAGGAGCCAACCGAGGCAAACGCTGGACTGAATGTGTGCAGCGCTCTACCACTTGAAGGAGAGGAGACTTGAGGAGGAGAGTAGCGTATGCGCCGTGAGAGCAGAAGCGAGAATGCAGGAGAAGCGCAAGCAGGTGCTGGTAGAGAAGTGGAGAGAGTAACGCGCAGCTGTTGGAGAGAGGGAAGGAGGAGAGTCTCGCATGCATAGTTTGAGTGCGGACTACTACACCGCGTGACGTACCCCCGAGCAAGAGATACTTCGCATCTAAAAAGAAATGAAAGAATGAATGCATTAAATAATTCAGAACAGACTCTCTTTCCGCGTCCTTCGCTCTCACCTCTTGACGACCCAGCAGCCTTGCACGAGCAGTGCCACCTGCTGCAGAAACCGCACAACAGATGTTGGATCCGACTTCGGCGGCAGTGCTGACATGAGCTTTGCAAAGTTGGTAACCTTGGCTGCAACAACAAGCAAGGAAGAGTAATACAGCATTCAGCAGGTTATGAATGACAAGGATGTCAGCCTCAAAACAAAAAAATCAACGTAAAGTGCTTTCTGTAGCCGCAGTTCGTGCCGCCAAAGCAAAAAATTTTTAAAATAAAGTTTCAACAACACAAATGACAAGAATGACAATTTTGAAAAAAAAAAATTAAGTGTTTAGAAATAAAAAATAATAGTACTCTTGCAACATTAAAATTCCAATTTTCGTGCTTTGTTATACCAATATTCAAAATTCTGGATGCAGACAAACACGAATATACCAAATATAATTTTCTAATAAACTTATTTCCTGGCCAGTTGTGGCTTCGTTATAATGAGGTTTGACTATGTTATTAGTTACCTTGCCCAAGAATCCAATCACGTTTATTATGCCATCAAAAATTTCTGGATGTTTTCACCCACCAGGGAAAGTGTCAGTGGGACGAGAATTAGGAAATTACTGCCAAACATCGCTACAATGAAGTAAGTGGCATTTGATACAAAAATAAAAGTCATTATTATATCCAGAAATGTGTTAGTATAAGCGTGTATTCATAACACTATAAAAGCAATACTATTCATTTATAAGTCTACTTTTGACTGCATGATGGCACGAGAAAGACCAAACATCGGTCAGAACGCGGTGGCCTGCAGTGACTGAGCGAAATAAAAATTGTCTTCACAAGCAAAGCACTCCTTGCACAGTCAAACCTCACAAAATAGAGGCGCACTTAGTGAAAAAAGGAATTCATTATATGTAAAAATTCATTATAAAGGCATATTTATAACACTGTATCCCTGGCAAGACCATTTTACGTTTACTTCATTACAAAGGACAGTTCGTTACATCAGGATTCGTCACATGGAGGTTTGACTGGAAACGACAGCAACGACGCCGACAGAAATGACAGTGACAATGACAGCCACAACCCACCACTCATGAGAATGGCCTTGATCTGGTCTTGGATTGGCAGTTTGCCGAGCGTGTGCATGGAGAACTCCCGCGAGCCTTTGGCAGAAGTTTTCGTGTTGGTGCTGCAAAGACAATACAGGAAAAAAGAAAGAAAAAAAAATTGCAGCTAGCTCTACGCCGTGAAAACCGTTAGACAGTGACGCTATAATCGCGCGAGTGTACATGACTGAGCATTATCATCATCATCATTTCGTTTAATTTATTTATTCACTCACCCCTGTGGTCACGTGATCTGTGTGACTACTCCTACAATGACAACGATGAGCTTAGCAGTGCAACGTCTTAGCTGCTAAGCTGTCACAGCAGCTTCCGGCTGAGTGTCCAATTGGAGGGCACATACAGCCGTGGCCTCCGCAATTAGCTCTGGCAACGCATTGTGCTCAGGCCATTCCATTCGCACGGGGACAGCACAATCAGAGAAAGCAGTGTGACAGCCAGAAGAGCGTCACTGATTGGACACTGAGCTTGGGCTAAAGTCGCCATCCCGGGGAATGTTAAAGAGTTCAAAAAAGAAAAAGAAAACACACCGCATCCGGTTAGAGGAAAAACGAGACATGCGTCGTGTGTGCCCTCACAGCCTGGCAGTGATTTCTTATGAGGCTAGCATGAGCAGGGAACGCAGTGTTACAACCAGGTGAGGCGGGCAAGCATAGCAGAGCCTATTTCTATTATACTAGATGGATGCTATGGGTGAGGCTTGGGCTAAGGTCGCCACCTCGCGGTGTATTAAGGCGATTAAAATTTTACACTTCTCTTGGAAGAACACCGAATGGAACGGCCGTAGCAACGGCGCATTGCCAGAGCTACAGGAAAAGCTAATTAATTTGGCCCTCATTAATTTGGACAATCGGATAACTTGGACTTGCTTTCTAGTCGTGGCAAGCACATGCATTCTTTAATGGAATGAAACTCTCCATTAATTTGGTCATATTTGGCCGCACCCCAGTTAATTCAGACAATCTTCGGAGCACGCCGAGGAATGAAGCACCGCAAATGTGCGACACAAAAGAGCGGAAACTGTGTTGCCGACAACCGAAACAAGACAGTGCAGTCCGTATTACTATCATCATCATCAGCACGAACTGTACGGCAATAACATGACAGCCCTGAACGCTTCATTGGCTTCATGCCCATGTGCGTTTGCCGTAGTCGCTACGTGAACGAAGACGCAAATGACGAAAATTACGGCTTTTACACTGCCCTTATGCAAAATAAGTACAGAATTTACGTATTCATCAAGAAAATGAAGGTGCACTCATGAACAGACATTTGTTTATTGTTTTCTTGATACTTCTGATAATTCAGCATTTTCCAATCTCATGAAATCCGAATTAGCAAGCTTTTACTGTAATCGTGGGTGCCACGGTACAACAGACAACTGCAGAGAACAGAACGCAAAAGAAAGAATACTACGCACTCGTCAACAACGAGGTCCTTGAAGTAGTCCGGAAGAGTCTTCGGAAGCTCAGACTCGTCCCGGTCCATCTGCGGGCAGATGAGCATTGCCCGCTCCACGCCGGACATCTCAGTCTGCAATCAAACACGACAGCACACTTCGTGAAACTTGGTGAAATGCACACTTCATAAAACTTGCTGAAATGTTGTGAAATGTTGGTGAAATGCACACTTCTAGAAACATTGCTGAAATGCACATTTCATGAAACATTGGTGAAGTGCACACCTTGTGAAACCTGGTGAAATGTTAATGAAATGCACACTTCGTGAAAACTTGGTAAAACAGAAAAAATCCTTCAATACCGGGGTGTCGCTGCAGTCAATTTTTTGAGAAGTCGTCCTACCTTCTTCAAGGAAGCAACTGCCTACCTTAACCCTTTGAGATGCTTTGTACGCAGCTGTGTACACCACTTGGTTTTGCAAGTTGTGTCGTCTAGTGGCTAAGAAAGAATCAAGACACATTGAGGTGTGGGTGAATTGGACCCCCTGGACAATAAATATGTCTTAATTTAGCTGATTTTGTAGTGTACTATATGTACACTACACATGTTCACATTTTGTAAGCATGGATGCGTAGCTTAGTGGTTGACACTCGCCTCTGTAGTGTGAGGGCCAGGGCTAAAACCCAAGTGCTGGAGTGAAAACTTTTCTTTTATTTCTTCATAGCGGTGATCGTCTTATGTGACAGAAACGGACAGACAGTTTTCTTGTTGAATCGTCATGGAAATGCTTACACATTTAGTAGTCATAATAATGTTATATTATAATTGTTAGGGTTTAACGTCCCAGAACCACGATATGATTATGAGGGACGCCGTAGTGGAGGGCTCCAGAAATATGGACCACCTGTGGTTCTTTAACGTGCACCTAAATCTAAGCACACGGGCCTCAAGCATTTTTGCCTCCATCGAAAATGCGGCCACCACGGCTTGGATTCGATCCAGCAACCTTCGGGTCAGCAGTCGAGCGCCATGACTACTAGACCGGCGTGGCAGGTCCCACTTAATAGTTGACGGCTAGACAGCCAGCAAGACAAAAAATGTACTACAAAAAGAACGTCATCGTCTCAGAACAAATGCGAAGCTACACAGGTGCACCGAGCCAACAAAAAAAAGAAAGAGGCTCACCCCAAAGTTGTGAAACGTTGCTTCCACCCATGGCTCGCTTTCCTGCTTCTGGTGGATGAAACGGAATGACTTCTCGCGGGCCCGCTTGGCACGGTCCGTCTCCTGGTTCGCGAACCGCACGGTGACCGCCTTCGGCTCGTCGACCTCTTCGTCCTCTTCCATGGCTGTACGAACGACGGGACGAGAGCACAGTCACGAATCGATATTCCAGCGATGTGTGCACAGGAGTCACAGTTCCTCTAGTGGATGTTTCAGGCTCAAGTGTGCGATTCAAATCAGTTGTGTGGTATCCCGCAAGGTGACAGAAGGGTTAAAAAAGGAAAATTGACACCCACTCGCTTGTAGCACGAAGCCACAAGAAAATCCATACGAATTTCTCAGAAAGAAAGCTTCCTAGTTGCTGAAAAATTCGCCCTGATCCGGGGATCAAACCCAGGACCAACGCCTTTCTGGGGCCGTCACTCTACCAAATGAGCTAACCAGGAAGCTAGCAATAGGCAATGCGAGGGCAAATTCATGGACAACTTGAAGTACATGGACACATTTTGCAGCAACTAAGAAGCTTTCTTTCTCAGAAATCCGCACGGATTTCCAGGTGACTTTGTGCTACAAGTGAGTAGTTGTTATTTCCCTTGATGTTACCAGACAAAAGCCGTATGTTTCGTCTACAATAGACGCGACATATTTTTTGCCTTCCTCTAACCTCTCCAGTTTTAACCTCACCCCTCTGTCAGCACGCCGCCAAAAATGTCAACATATCGCCAAAAGGCCATGGCTTATGGTAACACACTGCAAAAACGGGACACAGCTGCCTGAGGGGCCTAGAAGGGGTCGGTGAAATTCGGCGCACCTGCTTCAGCTGCTTTGGCCTTCTTGTCCGACTGGTCCAGGTAAGGAAACGATGGTGTCATCTGCAGGATGGCGCTGAGAGGGGACAGATGAAGTTCTCCTGGAAAAACGATGAGAATAGATTCAGTCAGCGTGCCGCAACAAGAACAGCAATAAAAAAATTCAGGAGTCCTTCCCCTGTCGGGGAAATAGGGGCAAGCAACGCTTGGTGTGCCTGACCCACTGCTTTTCTTTCTTTTCTTTTTCTTTCGCATCGCACAATGCTCCCTCCCAACGTAACAGTTCCATTTTATTATAGGTAGCGGCTGTCCCCGGAACGCTGCTTTCGTGCTGGATTGGCATGGTGTTTTTCGTGTTCTTTCCAGCGTTTGTCAGCGTGTAGCACGGCCCAATGAAAGGGCCAGCACGCAATCATGGAAACTCAGTTTCGGAATTCAATTTTCCTTAAGTCAGAATTTTCCTGAAATGTGCAATTCCCAATAGGGTGTTTTATCAAAAAAAAATTAAGAAAAATAGTAGGTGTTTTTCTCCAATAGTCAAGGCCTTCAGCGAGTGCCCCCCCCCCCCCGAAAAAAATTTCCCGGGCCACAGGCCTGACTGCTTCCCTAATTGTTTTTTGCATTGTTGGTAGAACGCATTCATATGCTTCAGTTCAGTTCAGTTCACACTGGGCAAGCATGGGCGCTTGGCCCTATGGTCAAGGCACTTGCTTTCAGACCGGGGTTCAAACCCCAGCCCCAGCCCCAGAAAGAAAATGTATTTTGTGTTATTTATTATTTCTTTGGTGCACGCCAACTGTGTGTGAGGAGGGTATTTTTTTTTTTGGAACACCAGCTTCACAGGTCAGTCGATAGGAGCATCACTTGACAAAAAGAAAGTTCAAACCTGGCCTGAGAATTCCGACGGCATAGGTCTCGGCAGAGGTGGTTGACTTCGTCGAGGTCAGCAGCTGCTTGTCCATCACGGAGCTGTTTTCGAAGGAAGGCAACCAGAAAAAAATAAACGTATCGTAAGCACGCAATCTACGCAGCCATGGAAAGTGTTCCAAGCAACCCACATAACCTACTGAAGCGTTAGTATTATCCACTAGGCTGCAAGAACGTTAAAAAAAAGGAAGAAAAAGAAACAGGACAATGAGTTTCCAAGTACATTAGACACGGAATAGGTTATCTCACACCTTGTAATTGCTTACAGTTTTTTAGTTATCGATGTCGTTGCTTCTGCTATATTGCTTTTCTGTACAATGTACACCATTTCTTTACGTTATTTTTAAGGAGACACGGCCCTGCTTACGAAGCATATTTCTTTATTTCAAATATAGTTCAAATATAGTTTTTTTTCCTGCAACTATAGAAGCCTGGAATTTGTTGCCCGGAAGTGTGCGTTGCTTACCACTCAAAGAATTTCTGGAAGCCTGTTCATGAATGGTGATTGGCTGTTATTGTTTTTCTTTTCTTTTCCCACTCCTGCAATAGCCTCATTGAGGCTGCAGTATGTAAAAATAAATAAAAATAAATTTTGAGCAGATTGTTGTGAAACTTTCACAGCATATGCATTGTTATGTGCCGATTTCAAATATGCAACTATTTTTCTGTTGCAGCATGCTGCTTTTAAAAATAACAAACATTTAATGCGCCTCATTAGGAGGAAGATTTTCTTCTAAACTGTTTGAGCTGCAAAGAAAGTCAGCATATCACAATGACCTGGAAGGAATATTGTATGCAGTAAAACTGGAATGGATGTTCTAAGCCCATTTGAACAAAAATTCTGGTACGTTCAACTTTTGCGAGTGAAATCCTTGCTTGACATTGACTCACATACGAATGTTCAACTTACCACAACTTCTGTTCAAAATGGCTCAGAACATCCCTTCTTGTTTCACTGGGTACAGTCCGTTCCAGATTAGCGTGATATGTTGATTTCCTTAGTAACTTAAACAGTTTAGAAGAAAATTTTGCTTTTCGCAATACAAGAAATATAACTGTGAAAGTCTAAAACACCAAAAAAGTTCATAAATACATTTTAGAAACAGTTCTTGCACAGGATTCCCTATTTGATAAACTCGAAAAAACAAACTGAAGAAATAAAAAAATTTGTTTAGTCTATCCTGCATCGGAACTCCTTTGACAACTCTGAAGCAAAAAGAAGAAAAAGGTACTGAAACTAAATTTTCAACAGGCATAAATTAATTTTTACACGAACGGGATAAAGGAAAGAAGAAAGGGCGTACTTTTCGTGAGCAATCTCGGTAACAAGTGAATCGTATATTGACAGAAGAGAAGGTGTTGCGAGACCTTTGGAAGGGTTCTTTATCAAACTAGAGTGATACATTTTTGTAGCGGCACTTGTGACAAACGCCCATGATGGCCGACAAGGAAGAAAAAGATCGGTCAGGTGCGAGCCACGGAGAGCGCTCCAGGCTATTCCGGCCCACACGACAATATGCCATTATGCTGGCCATCCGCTGCTGTCAATCACCACTCACGATAGACTTTATATAGCCCACTCTGACCAGATGCTTACACCCCTAGCTTTGCAACAGCTGAACTTAGAATGCAGGATAACAGGGTGATGATGATATCTTTACATAGACCACCCCTTCTAAACCATCTGCAGTTTAGAGTAGTAAGCTTGCATACCAAATGCTATGAACTGACTACGGTGAAATCCCATTGATACGATTCTCATGGGCATTAAAAATAATAACGTATTATCTGAAAATCACATTATCCAAAACAGGGCCTAAAAGATCACAAAAAAGTCCATACTTCTTCTTTCATAGTTAATGCTGATTGACGGCCACCGCTGCCGATCGCCACTTGCGATAAACTTTAGATGGTCGACTCTGACCAGACGCCAGCGCCCCTAGCTTTTCTGTAACAGCTAGTGCTGTAGAAAAGCTGACGTAAGCAGGCGTATAAGTCAACACACGCTCACCTTTTGAAAATCGGCTTTTGATCGGCGGCCCTGTCACCGCCACCATCTGCATTGGCGGCGAGCTGTTCACCCCGCAGCCGGTCATAGCTGGAATCTCGTGTGTCTAGGGCGAACTCTAGCTCCACCTGGTGGAAACGTCGGGAAACGTAAATAAGGCCGTGCTTTAGGCATCCCCGACGAAGAGTGACCAACCGGACACCTACACGCTTGTACAACGAGTGTGGTGTGAAATTATTACTCAGCAAAAGTAATTTAAAACAAATACGTTGGTGACAATACCATGAGTAATATACATCCATTACGAACAGCCTTCAGCACGCTTAATACGAACGCCTCGCAGCCTGGACCGGCTTGTACTGATGCTAGCGCCACGATGTGTTGGTCGGCATGTTTGTGGTGGCTGACGAAAGCTGGAGCTGTCGATAGCGAGCACACTCTCCCTGGCGGTCAGACACAAGCAAAAGACAAGTACACCAGTCGAATGGAGCTGCGCCCCAGCTATCGTCAGGTGCCACAAACATACCGACAAACAGTTCGCGGCACTGGCGTCAGTAGAAGCCGGTCCAGGCCAGGCTGCGCGGCGTTTGTATTAGAGGGGCCCCGCAACACTTCTCCAATTAATTCGTCTAATGGTCCCAATAAAAAAGCTTACTGCCTCAGAAATCAACTGCCGCAAGAAGGTTTAGAATCCGTCAGGCATGAGCGGAGTTACAGGGATATGCCGCACGCTTCAAGCGCTTTCTCTCCTTTCGTACCAGCAAGCGCTGAAATCTACGCGGGGGTGGGGTGAGTATGACAAGGGGCAAGAAGATGTGTCCCTTCGTCAGCGCGCATCATGACCTTGAGCTCATTCTTTTCACTTTTTCTTAAAACGCGCAGCTTACTTTCAGTGCGAATGCGAGCGCACACGTGGGCACGTGGCGGCATCCCGTGGCGGCCACAGTAACTATGCAGCTCACGATGCTCAAATAAGCCACCGGCCCTGGACTCCGGGTATATGGCCCAGTAATGTGGGTATACGACATCATTTGTAGACAAAAGAGGGAGCAACTTCTAGCCGACTTTGAGAATTAAGTCGCTAAATTCCAGGCCGCATGCTGCGCTATAATGTTTGGCTTGCGTGTTCTCAGGAGGCTCGACTACTGAATCGGCAGCGTTTTCCGACCACGCTTTAAAAAGTGTTGCAGGGCCTCTTTAAGCATGCTGCCGGCTGTACGTTGGTATTCAGAACTACAGCTGAACCCCTTTATAAGAGACGCTGATGTAATTACTCTTTGTAAGAGTAAGAGTGGATGTAAGAGACACTAGGATATAAGAGACATCAGGGTGTCTGCATCGTAATAGGAGTTGATCAGAAAATGAGAACATGGTACCCTGCTTATAAGAGACACCTTATACAAGAGACAAGAACTGCGCCCCAATGTGTGTCTCTTATAATGTGGTTCAACTGTATAGCAAAGTCCGTAAGAATGAACAGAACCTAACTAGCACATGCCAAGCAGCAACTGACGTTATAATGAAAAGAAATGAGAAACGTTTTATGACCGATTTTGCGATGTGCCATTAGCTCTGGAACACACGACACTTTGGCAAACCATAAGACCATTTTAGTTGAAAATAAGTGCTTTGCACCAAAACTGTCATGGGTGCCGTGCCACTGGCTTAGTGAAAAAGCCACACAGTAATCCCATCTGTCAGTCGCAGGGCAGTGTACAAGTAGAAAGGTTCAGCAAGTTTAGAAACAGAGCAGCAGACCTGCAACTTGTGTCACGTGCTAGTTGTCTATAAAAATAAAAAAGCAAAATGTACATCTGGTGAAGGGACACTAAAATGAAACAAATTACTTTAGACTGATAAGTTATACTTCGAGAACTCTAGTGCCGTTGACTTCGCTACCATAGGTTTACTAAGAGATCAGAAAACCAGTGTCAAAAGTTTCACTTTTAAATTTCCCACTTGAAATCTCCAATGATGACGTCAGCGATTTCAAAGTGTTCTTTTCGAATTCTGACCACAGTGGTTTGACGAACTTTCTTGTAACTTGGTATGACAAGTTTCCGGCTCCTTCAGAAGTGAATGTAATTCATTTTTACCAATTAGGAAATACATATGTGTTCCCTAGTAGACACCGTCAAAATTGACGACGTCATGGCGACTGGTGAGGGAACTTCAAGGTTGCCTCACCAGTCCTGGGTACGGTCCTGTATGAGGCGGAAGCTGACCATTAAAGCCTCGCATGCTAACCTAAGGCATTAAGTCTGCCGGGGCGAGGCCCTCGCTATGAATGATATCTTTCAGAGAAACAAGCCCCTAGAAGAAATTCCCCTTCTTTCATTGTCAAAGTGCTACCACATTCAACGATGAGTAAGGCAAAAGCTTTGTAACGGAACACAGAGTATCAGTCAGACATCATACCTTTTGTTGTTTCGGCTTGACTCTGGCTGCAACACAGCGTTCCTCGTTGTAGGAGCGGCCGACCGGCCGGTGTGGGTATTGCAGGAGGTAGAGGTTGTTGGCCAGAGCCTTTGATATGTACACATCCAGCTGAAACAAAGAATGAAATATTGTTGCAGTTTCAATCACTTAATTACGAAATAGGTAGCAAGCCACAATTAGTGTCAGGACCACTACGTCGGAGAAAGATCAGGCAGTTTTGGAATAGGGTACGCAAGCTTTGCGTTCCTTGAATATGCATGCTACTTTCGAAAAATGATGTGCATACCCGAGAGATTAGCATGCAGTTACGTAGCCAGGAGGGGGGTGGTGCTTCGTGGTTTAAATATACCCCCCCCCCCAAAGTTTTTACATTTTGTTTGTCTATATATACACGCACACGTACAAACACACGCACGAACGTACACCCGTGAGCAAAAGTATGCGGACCATTGCCGTCTAGTGGCGAGCCGTCTGCTGTCGACAGCATTTCTCTGACGAAATCCCTCAGAGTAATGCCTTCGACAGCAGTTCCGTCAAAGCAATGCTCTCGACAGCAGACGGCTCGCGACTAGACGGCGTAGACAGCGATTTCGGCACGCGCACCCGCGGTCCGTACACTTTTGCTCCTGGGTGTACATACGGGGGGGGTCTACGCCTGAAATTATTTATGCCTACACCCCTGTTAGCGTCACGAACAAAACCAGGATTTTCAGGGCACGCACAAGCGAGATCCTTGGGGAGGGGGGAGAAGATGACCCCCCCCCCTGCCCACCCCGGTTAGCATGCGACGCGTGCGCAGTGGCAACAAACGCAAAGCTTTGGTTACTCTATCCTAAAACTGCCGACTAGTTCAGTGAGATATGCTTCGCATGCACCGAAGCGTCTCAAGAGATAAGCTGATTTCCGCGTCATTGCCGGCGAAGCCAGTCTAAAGCAAGAGTACTTCCTCAGTAAATACGCACTCGAAAAATTCAAGTGACCGTCCGCGAACCCACCGCCCCTGTATATCTCACGAAACCGTCGCAAAAAGCAACGTGTAGTCATAACTCTAATGACGCTACATCGATCTAAACTACGGCAACGCCGCACGCAAGTGCACGTTTACGTTAAAGCTACAAGGATGTCTAACGTTAAAGTTAAGTGATGCTAGATAAGAAGATTTCCAAGTGAACACTGCGGCTCGAAGTGCGCTTCGAAGCTTAGAGACTTTGCCCCAACGAACTATGCTTTGTAACACCGACGCTGAAGCAGCATGCATTCAGATCGCGTGGTGTTATCGCTTCGTACTGACATCTACGAATGGCTCTGCTAGCCTTCTAGCTTTAGCTCGTACGGACGCAGCCCAGCACTGCCAGAACGGTAATTTAATACTCCGACGAATGCGAACTCCCACGACGCTTTCAGCAAACTTTATTTGTGAGGCGATTGACTTGTGCAAGAGGCACCATCGTGCCATGTGTCATCGGGTTTACCCTCGTGCATGCTTACCAACGCGTCGTGTCATGGAGCGAAAGAACGTGGAGGTTCGGCGATTACATCTCAAGCGAAACGAGGACGCGATATCGGGGAAATAAGGGAAAATATGGGGCAACCATACCTCTTGCACGACTTCGTCGTCATCGTCTTGGCTGTTCGCGGCGGCTGAAGCCATGGGAGCCGCCATACTGAACGCTCAGCGTTGCCGGGCGAAATGGCGAACTTCTCCAAGGTGCGATTGCACTGCTGCTGTACGCGGCGGCCGCGGAGCGCGTTTCTGGACCTGTTAGTCAACTGTCACCGCCATTCGTGCTCCTTTGTTCTGTACGGCATAGAGACGAAGAGCGATGGATGTCGTGGAAGACTCGATGATCAAATTTATCGAGGTGTCGCCGCCAAACGCCCTTTGCAATCAAGATATCTATTTAGATGTGTCGTCCATGCTAAGCAGCCTCGATTTGACCAGCATGCGTGAACATAGGCAACGGCGTGCGTTGGACCTTTTGTACATATGCTTCAACATGTCGTGCCGCCATCAATAACTTCGGGCACTTTCCCGTTCAAATAAACAACGATGAAGGACGCGCGGTTAATTGAAACCGTGTCGTCGAGCGTCCCAAACCAATGTTGTGCATTCTGCGTGACGGTGCAGGAAATGGCTTGGGCAGAGCCGTACCCAGGAATTTTTTTCGGGGAGTGTTTGTGTGCAGAACGGCTAATTTTGCCGACTGGTGGTCGCTGTGAAGTATTGTGGTGGTCGCTGTGAAGGCGTGCAAGTATTTTAGCATCACCCGAAAAGTTAAAGCAGGGGGGGTGTCAGCACACCCTCCCCCCCCCCCCCTTAGTTACGGCCCTGGCTTGGGACATTTTAAGTGATCAACTGCGCCCAAACCTGGATCTCCACGGCAGCTCTCTAACCCATAACTTGTCATGCGAGGTAAAGCCTCCTTTTGTCACACACTTTATCAGCCCCATGTCCTGGCTGCACTTTGTGCTCGAAATGTAGTACGGTATATGAACGATGAATATTCTTGAACAAGGGGTGTCGCTGAAGCCACCATTTCGACTAGTGCCTGGGCCTAGAACTCCGGCTCAGACATCATAAGTCAGAGTTTTGATTGCAGCAAAGACTGCTCTACTTTGTATGCCCCCTTCAATGAACCATGAAGGAAGGGAACATTGAGGGCTCGATTCTTTGACACAACCTTAATGAAAACTTTCATTTTAGATTGAAGCAGTGCAAACAACGAAGATGAAGTTCAACGAACACAACAAGCATTTCACATGCATTCCTTTCTTACAGCACTTGTTGTGTCCCTACTTCACCTTAGCTGTTTGCAGTGCTTCAACCTAAAATGAAAATGCACCAACTAGCCCAGTTGTCGACCTTGCTACGTGAGCACTGCACAGAGGCGTTTTCACTGTCCTTGCAGGAAATTCATTTAGAAACTGAGCCAGTTACTGCATGTTGGCACATTGTATGTCAGTGCCACCTACAGCCACTGTGGTACGTACCGTAGTATGTACAATGCATCGCTAAAGACACAAGCAAACGCAAAGAAGACAGGCCAGTAGTCTTTCTTTTCCTTCCAAGTTTTATTCTCAAAAAAAAAAAAAAATGTTCCACAACATTCACTAAATATTACTGCCCCTTAAAGTTCCTCAACGACCACTGGGGGATGGGGGGGTGGGGTGGCGCCACTTCACAAACGGGCACCCGCGACAAGCAGAGAAACAAAAAAAGTGTTCTACTCGCACTCACACACACAGACATGCCGTTTCGCACACACTCCTTTCAACATTGGCGCGCAAGCACATCGTTTTATCGCGCTTGCTTGTTTCTTTTAAATCTGTACATGCATATAATGAAAAAAAAAAAAAAGACTAAAGAACAGCTGAGGATTCTCAGCCCTCCCCCTCCCTTGCATCCGACTCTAGGTAATCTCACCTTCCCTCGCAAGACAGCGACAGAAAAAAAAAAATTAAGAAGTGGCTATGCGGAACGAGAAGTCAAGGCTACGGTCAGTACGGTCTTGCAGTGGTACAGCCCTGAAACGGTACGGACTTGAAGCGGTACGGACTCTTAGCAGCCGGCTACTCCCCTCCCAGCTACTACTATCCTTACTGACGGACTACCCCTTGTCACAAAAAATGGAAAAAAGATAGAAGGAATCGAGAGACGGAAACGGGACAAATAAGAGACCGAGCGTCGCGACATGAAGCCGGAAATAAGTCACAGCAGTAGCCAGATATGCACCATCCATTGGGAAATGTCCGTATAAAGCAACCCTCGAAATAACATGTGGATATAACGAATTACCGGTTATAACAAAGAAAATGGCGTATAGTCCTGTCAGTGTCGAAAATTTTCGGATATAGCTAAGGAATTTTCGTGTCAGATGCAACTCAGTCATGAGGTTTGTCCGTAATTGACTCATGGATAAACAGCAGACTTGATTGCTCTTGAATTCTGGGCAACTCGGATACTGCCCTTGCTCATCTCAATCCGCAAGATTTTTTTTTTTAGGCGATAAGGAAAGTGTACATCTCGTAGAAGCGAGATTGGTGCAATTTCCACCCGTTCCTTTCGTCCATGGAAACTGCTGCTTTACGGTCGTACAACGGCCGTCAATGAGTGCGCCGTTCCCTGCTTGCTCAGAAAGGAACGGCAATCGCAACGCTCTGCACGCTCAGACTGCAAAGCACCTTCCTTCCCTGTGCAGAGCTTAAAAGGTGGCAAACGAGCTGCAGTTTAGAGATCGCTTCACGAAACATTCCGTAATCGCCGCACTGTTCCAAGCGCCCTCAATCCACTCACACCAAAGAAGCCAACTTCGATCACCTGAAAAGTGCAGGTTCACGATACTTCCCCAAAAATTTTTGGTGAAACAAACACCATGACATAGAAAGATCACCGAGTAATAAAGCTCCATGAAAATGCTCAACGTGCCAGCTGACATGCTCTTGCATTAATGAACTAAGAATAAAGAGGGGAGGTGTGTATGCGTGTGTGCACATAGGCATTGCACACTGCAGCTGGTACACTGTTACACACTGCATACACCTGCACAAACTGCCACGCGAATAATACACACAAGGGCAAGCGTTAAAAGAACAGCAAGCCTTTGCAAACAGGAAGTCAACGAGAAAAGGAACTCTCACTGCAAAGCACATACAAAAACGTTAATCACCGAGGGCAGTGAAGAAAATACACCCGTGCTCGTTTGCATAATCTCGACGTTGCACATATTTCTGAACCTTAAAAAAATGGACCGATACCATACATGGCGGCCACAACGTACCACTTTTTGGAAACCGATGGCACTAGGTACAACTACGACAGCACAAGGCAGGCTCTTTACTTTTGCCCGCACTAGCAAGATTTCACAATTCCTTCCCAATAGCATAAACACAAAGGCACCAGACACTAATGCTTCTGTAAAAAAAAACATACCCATAAATGTACACCACAGTAAGCCCGCCATATTTTATGCACCACAATAACACATTGGAAAATAACACATCGGAAACCGCTGAAGGCTGAGGTCCTTTTTTTTGCCGCATTACAGACTAGTTGCACGTTATGTGTCAGTTAAGTTAGGCTTGCTTGAACTTTCTCTCAAGAAACAGAAAAAGACCTTGACCACCGACAACGGTAGAAGGAAGGTTTACATTTCTCGGAGCTTCCTTTTTTCGCGACAGCGTTAACGCTAAGGTGCCATTTTTGTTTTTTGCAAAACATCAAAACGTTTAACATCAAGGATTCGTTTCCTTTAATTCAGCTTGTGTGCATGCACACCCCGTATACTGCATTTTCTGCAAAAAATATTGATGCAGCATCAACAGGGTAAGATGTTTGACTGTGCACACTAATACATTTTACACCATTTGAAGCAAATCTGCCTTAATTACACCTTATATGGTGTAAAACCGCCAAGGGTCACAAATTTGTGTTTACACCCTTTGAGGCGTACCTGTACAGTTTACAACTCATGTGGTGTAAAACATCCACCGGTGTATACTGTTGCATGCTACACCGTGCAAAGCTCATCTGAGCCTTTAAAAAAAATTGCGATTATCCCGTTACTGCTCGCATTTATTTGCTTTAAACAGTACGCTTAATATTGTACACTTCGGCCCAAAACGCTGTGTCATGCCCGTAACGTGCATGCAAGAAAAGGCGTACAATTATGACTATTACCGGCATGGGACAGATACGCCTCAAATTGTGCAGGTTGTTTTCAAAAGTGTACTCGAGGCAGTGTTCCACAAGCACGCTGTATTGCAAGATCTATGTCTGGTTGCCGCCGGCAGCAGTGAACAACACTCAATCGAAGCCAAACACTCGGAAAAAAGAACAAGGGAGATGCACGGTGACCACAATCTTTTATAAGCAATTCTCCAGCACTCCGACACAACACGCCCGCGACAGATGATCTAAGTACATCACACTCCTTTGTCAGCTCCGTTTTAACACAACTGCTTGTGCCGAGACCACCCACTGGTTGCCACACACTGCTCACAACTGAACATGTACACCAAGAGCTTGATGCAGTGCATTTCCATGCACCGATAGACACAAGTGCGGTACATTTAGTTTTTTTTTCACAAGCCAAGATACTTAGTTGAAAATAGTGTACATTTCACACCCTTTTGGATGTAACTAACACCCTCCATTGAGTGGATAGTCAATGGGGTTAAATTGCTCCCTCTATATGGCATACCCACGAAGAGGTGGATATTGTTGAGTATTTCCCGTTTTTTTTGATGGGAACCATATGCAACTCGCTTGGTACCGCAGTAAAAAGGTGCGCGCTGTTGTCTACGGAAACAAAAACAAACAATCGGAGTAATTTACACCACATTTGTGAATAATGTTTAGACGGGCATGAAGCAGGGTGTAACAAGGGTGTAAAATCGGCAGAATTGTGTTGCACGATTAGGTTGCAGAGCTTCCACAGCACAATAAGCTCTCTACAAGAAAAAAAAATGTACCAGAGCTTTACAAATAAAATTTCTTGAGCACGATTAGGCCAGAAAATAACGCCACAAAGGCAGCTGCAACATATTTTGGCTTTAGGCCATAGATAAACGCGCTGCATTTCTACACGCGAACACCACGCAGAGAAAGATGTGCAGTACCGCTGTTGGTGCCATCTTGTCACGCTAACTAGGGCACACCGAACCACAACTCTGAACACCGATTGCGTTCTACAAAACCCATTGACTGGCGCAAATGTAGTAGGAGCAGCAAAGGTTGAAGTGGATTTGTTGACGTTTGCACAAAACCTCGCAGAACTGTTGTGAGGTATTGTAGACTAAATCAACACAAGATGGCACCATAAGAACTGCACCTACAGTCAATGCACTGGTTCATTAGTAAAATGCGAACTAATGTTTTACAAGCTAATGATCTGTGAATGAGAACATCGAAAACTTTTGGCATTCCATAAACGAAGTTCTGACGAGACCAGAGTAAAAATATGTGAGCTTTTGCCTGCACTGAACAATAATTGTGATTTGAGAAAACATTTGTATGAGAAAAGAAAAAAAAAAGATTTCACCCAGTGTGCGCAGTTGGTGTGGCAGTTTATCCTCACGTTAACGGATTTGGGACTTTGGCAGCGATTAGAAAAAGAAAAGTTGGCTTAAGGAGACTAGCAGAGTACAGGCTTAAATGCCAAGACAAAAGCTTTCCTCTAGCAGAGGACCAAGGAACGGGCGCTTAAAACGCGCGACTATTCGAGGCAGCAATAACCTGACCAACCGAGGAGCGAAAACTCTATGAAGAATTCATTCAGCCGGGAAATGTCGCCGCAACTATCAGGAGAACCTACGAATGACTAAGGGCGGAGGAGAGACGAACTAAGACTGCCAGGACTGGCCCTAGTCCTCCCAATGAACGCTTTTCAGTTAAGAAAACTTCTCAAAATAAACGCTTGAGAGTATAAAAGCGAAGTGGCGTTTTAAGAGACGAGTGTAAATAAAGTGCGGATTTTTATACATGTCTGGTGAAAGTAAACGTAAACCGGAAAACCTTGACATTAACGGCAGAGACAGACAGAGCTCCCAGTAGTGTGCACAGGGATATTCTGAGACAGAAAAGAAAAAGAAAAGGACACTGTAAACACAGTGACGGGAGAGAGGGCAAAGACTAAGCGAGGGCGAAGGGAGGGGAGCGTGGAGATGCAAGTCATGGCCATGAGCAGCGGGTGAAACGAAGAAAGAAAATACTTTCAATCGATGCCGTCGTAAAACGTCCCCCCAAGTTCTCTTTCTCTGTCACAGCAAGAGTTACTTCCTAGCACACACACACACGCACAGCAGTAGCACACTGTCCTTTTCCCGTCGCTGCAGTTTTCGGGGGAAAGGAGAAGCCGACGTGCCGAAGGAGGGGGGAGGGAGAGAGAGAGGATGCAAAAAAAAAAAGAAAAGACGTCAAGGGAAGAGGAGGACGGCGAGACCGCCACCGCCGTCGTCGCCGCCGCGGAAAAGCGTTTTTTTTTTTCTCTCTCGGCGCGGCAAAGGCGGCGGCGCGTGCGCCGTTTGCCGCCGCCCGTTGCTTTTGCCGACTGCCACCACCGTCTTTGTCGTCGTCGTTTGCCAGATGCCGGAGGGGACGACAACGGTTCGACCCCTCTTTTTTTCGGATGGTAGTGGTGGTGGTGGCGTGCAAGTGTCATCGTCCTCAAGCGCACCTGGCGTCTCCGCTGCAACTGGGTTGCAAGAGAAAAAGGATCAAATGCTGAAGGGCTCGGCACTAGATGAGGCTTAAATAAGCGCTTAAGAGGAATGGCAGAAACAGAATGATCTATTACCCCTCCGGAACAGCAAAGCAACTAATCACACCATCCCACACACTTGGAAGTACAGTGAAATCTCGCTTATATGTTGCTCACTTGTATAAGTTATACATTGCTCACTCGTATAAGTACAGTCAAACCCACAAACATCGAACTTGCAAAACAACGGGAATTAGTTTGGTATATCACATAGTTCGATATAAAACTCTTGTAGAATTTATGTTTTCAGTACACGAGTTGGCTTCATGGCACTGCTTCATGGTAATGCAAAAAAAGTGGTTTCATGGAAGTACATGAGGATTTGAAAATATGTTTCTGCAGTTTATAGCTAAGGGTGAGGGTTAAATGCAGGGGTGGTTAGAAGCGAGAAAACACGGTATCAATGTAAACAGTGCCTCAACATCTTCATAAGCAGCTGCATGTACTCATCGGGTGCCGGAAGCCTTTAATCTTTAATGATTTTATGTACAAGCAGCAACTGTAACAATAGGTGCCAACCTTGGCAAACAAAGTGAAGCCCCCCGAGACTCGCTCAAAAATATATTTTGCGCTCAGGGCTCATTCTGACTCAGAATCCTCACAATTTTCCTCCAGTGGACTCACTCAGACTCAGACTGACAGCTCAATCTCAGTAAGTCTGAACGAGTTAACCATGAGCGAGTTTGCCGACCTATGGTGACAACACATTTACGGAGAAGTTGGGACTGCGTAATGCTAGTTGCCAATATTTACAGACACGTCAAAACTGTAATGCTAAGTGCAGATACCTTTATGGGCGAGCTCGAACTGTGTACATGAAGTGCCAATACTCTTACAGACTAAGCCAGAACAGTGTGTAACTTTAAGTAGCAATACATTTATGGACAGACCGAACTGTGTACAGTCAAACCCCGCTACAGCGAACGCCGCTTCAACAAAATTTCCGGTAGAACGAAAAATTCTCACGTTCCCCGTCAGCAGTCCATAGGAGTCAATGCATAAATATGTTCAACACAACGAACAATTTTTCTTCTGCCGTTCCACTTCAACGAAATTCATTTCGGGCTCAAAAATGAAATTTGCCGCTGCAATAAACACAATCTCAAACATTTTGCTGCAATTTATAACATAAAAATAAGTCTACAAAGTCTAAATCACGTGTTGACACCACCAGAAACCGCCGCTGTTGTCTGAGCATGGGGGGCTGCCATTGCTTGATAGCTGATGGATTTAGTAACTGGCTTCAAGTTACTTCTTAGTCGCAGACAATCCGAAGCCAAAGCTCAGTTGTCCACGCTGCACTGGGGTGCAATCGTGGAATAATGCCTTTTCCAATGCCAATGCTTTTCGTGCTTTTCTTGCTTGGCCAGTGGTCACAGCAACAATTAGTCCGCGTTATCAATAGGATCAGCCAGCCACGAGTGGTGGATGATAAGAATAGCATAGAATAAGGCGTAAGTCATCGCTTCGTAATAGCATGTCTACATCTTCTCGTTGTCGGATACCTTGTTGGCGAATAGCCAGTGTTAGCGTATTAGTGCAACTGTGCAATTCGTGTTGCGCGCCCATGCTTCCGTTTGGTCCATTCGCGGAAGCCATTGTTTCAGCATGCATTTCAACATGGCGTCGCTATGCATATATGAGAATCGTGTCATGATGCTGCTGGGGAAAAAAAAGGAAGCAGCCGACACTTTTCGAATTTGGAAATAAAGGTTTTTCTGTTCTATTAGCTCAGGTCAGCTATATTTTTTTCGATTTCACTACAACGAAATGTTCACTTATATGAAATTTTTTCTGCACAAAGTCAATTTCGTTGTAGCGGGGTTCCATTGTAGCGTTAACTGTCAGTACATTTGTGGACAAGCAGAAACTGTAACGTTTAGTAACGATACTTTTACAGTAGAGCTGCAACTGTGTAACATTCAGTGCAGATACTTTTACGGACAAGCAATGTCCAAAACATGAGCTCTGCTGCCCAGCTCACCTCCTGGTTGAGATGGAGGCCCGTGCCGGTCAGTTGTGGATCTTGATGGCCTTCTCGAGGTAGTTGTAGCGAGACCGCTTTGGCGCCTTGTTGACGTGCTCAATGCCCAGCCACGGCCGCGGGTGCATTGCTGTTGCTGCGAGGAAGCCGGAGAAGAGAAATCGGGGGGGGAGAGTGAAAAGAGAATGGAGTGGGTTGGGTGAGGGGGAATGGTGGCAAGAGGGGCTCCAGGTTATTTCCATGCAGCCATCTTTACAAGGGGAAGGGAATGCTATATAAATTCAGGGCAGGGTCGTGCTAGCGGCAAAAACACACACATGCCGCAGTGTCACGTGCAGCGTGACGCGTACGTTCAAAGCGGCAGAAAAGCAGAGTTTTGCAGTGTGCTGCCTGGAATGGGTCAAGAGCCAATTCTGCGGCAAATGACGCGTGCCGTGAGGCGCGTGACCAATCAGGAGTGACGAGTGTGACATCACGAAGCCATGGGGGCCAGGCTGCCACTGCTCGACGCCAACTTTTCAATTGAGACAACCCGCAGTGCAGCAAAAGCGTGGCTGGCAAAACACACTGCGAAAGCGCGCGAGACCTTATCACACTACCATGCGGCAATGTGCTTGCCAAGGTGGCCTTCACGTGAAGGCGCTGATGTACAGCAACTTGCATCACGTGGCATGACTCGTGTTTTTTTTCTGCCGCTAGCGTGGCCATACCTTTACTGTATACAGCTCTCACAAATGTTACTGTTAACTAGTCACTGTATAGCTCTCACTAATGTTACTGCAAACTACAGTTACTCTACACAGTTCTGATAGGGAGACAGAGTTACCCTTGTAAGGGTTCAAGCATGGGCGAGTTAGTAAGGACACATTCAGAAGGCATTTACAGACATCCAGTTGGAAGTCTGTGCCCTTTGCCTCTGCCTGTACAGTCAAGTTTTCGTAAACTTGGAAGTGCTCTAAATACCTCCTAAAGGGAGTTACCCTTCCTGAGATCCCTCTCGTATGTGCAGGGGCTAGTGCTACGTTCAATGCAGCGGGGAACTGCCGACTGATCATAACCACCTCTTCTTTTAAAGGGACAAACAAACCACTCAGAACAGGAACAGAGATAACGCCCACTAATGGACAGATTGTCTACTGTATTAACTGAAACAATCCCGTTTTTTCTCATTAAACGTGAATTTATATTATTTCTTCACTAAAGTCACGTAAATTTGACTTTTGGCACACCACGTGGCAAGAAAGAGAGGATGCATATTGTCCCGTGGTTGGGACGAAGGCAGCAGTCAGTTGTTAACTCGTTATTCGGGTGAACTTGTGCCCAGGAAATGTAAAGGTACAAGCAATACAACACGCTGTACACTGATAGCAGCGAACAGAGCGTCGGCCGTCATTAATCTGATCATCGGTGGAACGCAGTCGTCGAACCTTCTAGCGTTATCACTGGTGCTCGAGCAAGCTCTCAAATATACTTTATTCGCGTCCTGCGCATAATCTCAACAGAATGATCTCGAACAGTCACCAAGCTTCCAAAACATCGAGGCGTGGTCTGCGCCGAGCGTTGCTAAAAGTTTTTGCAGCTGAAACCCGAATGCAGCAATAAACGTGCGTGGCCATACGATTCTGATCATGTGACTGATGTACATGGCTAATGGTTTCTATATCAGTGTTGAAATGCAGTACACTTTTTTAGTAATAATCTTTTCCAACCTAGAATACACAGATACGCCTTTGTTTGTACTGAGCAGAACAGTGGCACCGCCTTAACCTGAGGTATGATCTGA
Organism: Rhipicephalus sanguineus; assembly: GCF_013339695.2. Lineage (NCBI taxonomy): Eukaryota > Metazoa > Arthropoda > Arachnida > Ixodida > Ixodidae > Rhipicephalus > Rhipicephalus sanguineus. Next base: position 135,157,450 of record NC_051182.1, on the reverse strand, counting down.
TACTCATGAGTGGCAGCATGAAGTTGCTGGCCAAGGAACTAACGGCACCTGTCGACGGAGAAGTACCAGGAGCTCCTAGCTCGCGAGGCAGTATAAAACTGGCTTTTTATATTCAAAAACAAGGTTGTTAACCACAGTTGCACTCACTCCTGTGAAAGCAAAACGTTGAGCGTAATTATAAGTTTGCAAGGAAGGTTGTCTGAATTATTGTCACTTCTCAGCGTTGCTGGAGAAGGGACTCTTACTTTTTTCAGGCACTTCTCAGATTGAAAAATTCTGCTTACAAAATATCCACACACTTTTGTAACCAACTGCTGCAGGTTTAAGCACTACCAAGGGGGGCTTTTTGTTGCACCTTCAGAAACTGGGTCAAGAAAAATCTGCTGTCGGTCCCTTTAACGTGCAGATACGAGAGTTTTTGAGCTCCGTGAGGACTGCGAAGCTTTCAGGGTGGAGGAATGCACGAATTGAATAAACTTTTTTCCGTTTCATTGAAACGTCACTCGGACAGCTATGTCACGTATTCTAGGACAAAGAAAGTGATGATGCGGGCCTCAGATCCCCAGATTGACCGTGAATCACTAGTGATCTCTACTGCAAACTTATTAAAAATTCCGTGTCCATCACATTTTTTTCCGGCATTTTCAGAATTGAGGAGTTAAACCACAAGGCTACAGACAAGATCCAATAACATGTTCCAACATCTAGGGCGGCATTTCAAGCATTTTTATGAACATTTCTGCCTTCAAGGCACAATCTTGTTATGCATAACTAAGCACAATAAGTGATGAACTTGCATCTAGGTTACTGAAGCACAACACTAACACAATGGATACTGCAGAGTTTTGGCACAGTCTCGTGCAATTACGCCTGGCACTGTATGCTGCTCTGTGCATGGGTATGCTGGGATGCATTGTTATTCAAGAGCCAAAGCACCATGAAAATGCGCTGGCTAGCAATGTTCACTCTGCCGCAGCAGTTAATTTATTTTGTAAAAACGCAGCAAAACTCGTGAACACGGCCATCTTTTAAGCACTGTTGCACGGCATGTGTATGCTGCCTTTGTACTGCTTAGACCCAAACTGACGAAACATCTTTTTTCAGGTCAGGTTCGGTTCAAGCATGCTTTGAGACTGTAGGTTTGATTCCAGTTGCAGCTAAAATTCTGTCGCGGGTAACTTTTCCTTTCCATTTGGGTGAACTTTACTCTAGTTTTAAAAACGGCCTTCACGGGAGTTTTCTTTCACGAGTGACGTCTGTAGTGCATAAGTCTCTATTATCACACAACACCTAGAGTAACAGCCAGGCGATAAACCAGGCTAACATCTGCGAAGTTATTAAAAATTCTATCTATCTATCTATTTCTAACCCACCTTGGGGCGCCTGGGCCATGAAGTCGGACAGGTTGACGACATAATCGTTGTCTTCGATGAACTGCGCCCGCCCCATCACTACGATGGCGAACTTGTACTGCACGGAAGAGGAGATCGCAAGGGTGTATTGGAAGAGTGAAGGGCATTGGAAGTGAGAACAGCTCAACAGAGCAAACGCAGGAAGGTTTTATGACCAGGGAACAAGCTTTAACGAGGAACAGATGCATTGCAAACGAAGCACCAAGAAGGTTCATTCACAAGTTCCAAGCTGCCATGGCCCGCGTTCATGGGAACTTGTTATAATGGCGCATTTAAGGTGACAACAGATGCCGACCAGGAGAGACAATCATGGTGGAAGGAAAAATAACGAGAGGCCCTGACGTCACATTCGTGAAGTCTCCACATCGCAAACACCCGCATCGCCTCCTAGCGAAGGAGCCTCGAAACATTTCGCAATTTCAGTCGTGTCGTTTGCAAGCGCATGCGCGATTCGAGCCTTTTTTTTTTTCGTCGTGCAAGCAGCACCGCGGCACAGTCAGTTCACGCATGCTGCTCCTTGTGTGTGTTCTTTAGGAAAGCTACACAATGCCCAGCTGTTGCGTATGGTTGCGTATACCCGGTGCAAATCGCGTGCACTGCGGAAAGTACCGGGTGTCACTTTTCATGTGTACGTACACGTTCGCTTCATTGCTGATCACTAATGCATGGTATTTGCATGCGAAGCTCTCGGATGTGCGCTCTGTGGCTTCTTACTCATTGTGTCAACTCAGAACACACGTGAACTTTTGTTTTTGCCATCTGACGCGCCGTACGTAACATGCGCCGAAGGCATCGTTCAACGAAAGGGCAATAAACTTATGTTGTTGTTATCGGACTACGTGAGGTATGTATGTAATGTGCAGTGTGCGCTCGCTGCGTGCTTGTTGTTGTGTGCGTACTGGAATTACAAACTTTACGTGCACGATCGCGTATACAATACAGCGGTGTCATCTTTTCGACTTGAAGTTACGTCAACTATAGGTTGGCGTTGCGCCGAATAGCTACTACACTCCCTCCATATACACGAACAAAGAACCACTAATCCGGCAACAGATTGGGAAATCGGGCTACGAGAAAGGGAAGGCCTAACGCCCAGCAGAACACGCAAGTCACTGCTAGGCGAGTTCGAATACGATGATGCAGGGGCTGAACGTTTTTTGATCACGGCACGTACCGGTATTCTGTACTGCTGCACAAAAACGCTCCACGAAGAATTTCAGCACGCAGCACTCGGGTCTGCCACGCGCGAACAGCCTGGTAAACGTCTGCTTGCAACATTTTACTGCGTGCGAACCGCACAATACGCGCTAAGTTTACGCCGGGACTACAAATCTGCACAGAAGCTAACCACCGCGGTGAGCACGCCGCGGGGCGTCTGCTGTTTTGTTTGCCCCATAAATCTGACGTCACTTCCGCCACACTTTTCGCAATGCATTGAAATATGATAGGGCCTCTCAGTTTTTCCTTCCTCCATGGAGACAATAGCAGAAACAAAAACCAGAGCGCATCGAATGACAAAATTTTCTAACCAAGCTGCAGCAACAATACAGAACTTGCATTAAACTAACTAACAAACTGCGCACCGTTCTTTGCTCGTGGAGGGATGAGTGCTTAGCAATGTGCCAGCACACACACTGCCTTCTTGCATGAACATGGTTCGCTTGATAAGGTAAGCAACAACGCGTTTCAGTGGTTGAAGCACTCCCAACTTCAACGTAACAGTCTTTATGAAAAGCAAGAAAAGCATCTCCCTTAAAGGGGCTCCTAAACTGCTCAGAGGTCAAAATTTAGTTGTGGTGTTGCAGTTGGGCACGAGTGTACAACGAACACGTAGCTGTGAGAATTTTTCGAAACGGAGCCGTAATAGCGGAGTTACGCGCGTTTGACGATACAAAAGAGGCCCTTGCTCGTTTCGCTCTTTCCATCGCTACGCTCTGTTTGTCGGCTCGTCTCTCCTCTTGGCCGAGTGCTCCTCCTCATCGTGCATGTAAGAAGAGCGGTGAGTGCATCTAGCTGCAAGCGGGCAAACAGGTCTTGTATATGACAAGCACACTAAAATGTTGACGTCATCGCATACACTGAGGGGCTGAACACTGCCAAAAGGCCCGCAGAGGAGAAGGGATCGTTTGTTGGAATTTGTGGTGCGCCTGCAGCTCGGCTCCTAGCGCTGCCGCGTTCGGCGTTGTTAATCGTGACGACACTCCCGAGTTCTATGCGTGCGTTTACATGAAATGTTAAAAAATTATCAGGGGTGGCTTGGGGCCCTTTGAGTGCTCAGGAAAGATGAAACGTTTACTAACACAACATTCTATCCTTTCACACGTTTATTGCTGAACAACTATAATCACCCTCATCGTAAACGTGCCCTTCTCCTCGGAACTGCAAGGTCAGTGACCTTTAAGGGGGGACGTGGCTTTCGGTACCAACTTTCTTATTTCTTCATGGATTTTGATGAAAATTGGCACACTTATTTGAAATGTTGTTTTAATGCTACTGTAGAAATTTCATGAATATATCTTTACAACTTTTTGATTTACAATATATTTCACCTTCTGCTCTTGTTCCGAGTCTGACTCGCTTAAAAAATGCGATAGGAAACTCGTTCAAAGTGCTATGCATTCTAAGATGTCTGATTGCGGGCGTGACATTCTTAGATTTTTTTATTTGCAACAAAATTTTTTTTTAGTTTTCATTTTTCATGAGGTGACTGCGCAACAGGCATCGAGGCTTTGTGCAACTCGTCAAATAGCTAATTATCAAAATGCCATACTGAAAAAGCAAGAATGTCACGCCCTGAACTGTGCTTCAAGGAATATAGAACAAAAAACGGAACTGAAATAGACCCAGCGGTCAGTGAGAAATCGGCGGAACAAGCGAAGCAGGAAGCAAGAAAAGTCATTTTGAGAAAACGGCTTTTAAAGTTGTACCAACGATATTACTTCATCAAAAGGCACTGGGGTCGTAATCTTTTGAGTCCTTCGTAATGTGCACTTTCTTGAGTGCCCTGTCTTTAGTTTGAGGTGCCTTGCTTCTCTAAAACACAAGAAGATTGTGATCTTTAAGGTGTTTTATAAGGTTGGACCTCCTGCACATGTGGCCTTTCATCGGTTGTGCCCTTGTTTTCTTTCTTTTTTCTTAAAATCCTTTTCTGATATACAAAGAACATGTAGCATGAATTTTAAACGAAGTTATGAAGTGGTGTAATAGACATGACAAAAAACAAGATATTGTAATTCAAGTAGGTCATGTACTATGATGATTTGCCAGCTTTCTTGTATTCATGCTCTCATTAACATAATTAACAGTCTTGATTGCAATTGATCATTGAATCATTTTTATAGGATACTAAAAGCGGCTCTCATCATGGCAACCTATCACTTCCTCCTAAAAAAAAGGCAGTTATGGCCAAGACATTGGTGGAATAGGAATTCCTTAGCAGTTTATTCAAGACGCGAACTGGGCAGATATGAATTCATCTCCCTGTTTCACTCGTCAAGCTAATTTGTAAACCTCGCCTGCGATGCGCTTCATTATTCACCCGGTCGCGGACACGGTTTTCTGCGAGGCTTTTATTTTTTCAGATGATTCATGAGCGCTTACAGCGATACCACGCACGGCTCCAAGCGCGCCTAAACTGCATCAACAGTGCTTTATTTCGCCTCTAAGTGCTCGGCCGCAGAGTCCGGGAAGTCGGCACGCGATGTGCTGGGTGGCGGCATTCGGTGACGATGCGCAATATGCCTAGGTGCGGCGACGAAAAATAGGCGCGCAACGTGTTTGGCCTCACATTGCGGGACGCCGACGCACGCCCGCTGCGCGACGAGATTGGCCGTGGGGTCCGCTGCCGATGCGTAAAATGACCATCCGCTGTACCGAGAAGCCGGCGGGGGAAGCGCTTCGTTCCTTGCGAAGAAGCACACTGCCGCGAATCCGCTAACGCGTTGCTCTTGCCCGCAAAGTTCGAGGTTCGTCTCGCCTGCCGACGCCGTGAGCGGAGTTAGGCCTAGTGACGACTCCGAGCAGTAGACGCGCCGGCCGCGGTGCCCGATGTTTCAAAGTACGCAATGCGTGGTCGCGAGTACAAAGAGTCGTCCTGCGATCATCTTCGTCACGACGTCCGAAGTGCGCATAAGCAGAACCTCCAACCACGGATCCGACGAGTCAACGCTAGAAAGTCGGTCCGAGATGCGCGTTTGCGATGTTCGCTACGAGTGCAGTGCGCCATCGTAATCCCACCGAGCTTCCGCTAGTAGCTCTAAACTAAAACGTAGTTCTTGTTCAAAGTTATCGTCGAGCCGTGAACACAGAGCGATTGCGAACACGCAACGAAGTAGCGCGACTTTCGACAGCCGTGTGCTCGAGACGCACGAGCTGCAGACGACGATCTCCCGGAGCGAGCATCGGACCAATGGCGAGGCGCGCTGGGGCAACAAGGCGGATGCGGCCAATCGGAGGGCTCGAAACGACCTTCGAACATTTGCTTTTTGTGCGCTTGTTTTCGAAGGGAGGAGCCAGCTGCGGCGGGGAATTTGAAGACGGAGAAATGCACTTTCCGATGAGCCCAAGATATCGGCGCCCGGTGGCGTCGTTGCGGAGCTATGATTTTTTGAAAATCAGTGTTTTTTTGCGATTTCCCCAATAATTTTCGCCACCTTGGCAGGCGCAAAAATTTTTTTATAGCACTTCTACGCGGTTTTCGGTGAAGATATTTTGGAATCGGATATAAAAAGGGCTACAGAAACTGAAAATGTGATTTTCAAAAAATCGATTTTTTTGCCATTTTTCGCTATACGAAAGCCGCGTCCCCCCTTAAGACTTGTCCATGCACGAATGATAGACGCGCAGGCCACGCTATGTTTGAAAAACTGCGAAGATGAGATGGTCTCACCTTTTCAAACTCTTTGTCGGGGACATCCAGCTTCTTCTGGATCCTGTCCTTGACTTTTGCAAAGGGTTCCCCCTGGATATGAACAACGCGAGAGTACGGCTTAAGGTGAGGCTGCAAGGCCCAAACACTAACACTGAATCGTCAAAATGTACACATGAAGATGATCTGACATACAGCCACCAGTCTGCTGTTCAGTCACGTTGCACTTACATGCTTAATCTTCAGCATGAAGGGAACACCAAACGTTGAGAAGATCTCCTGAAAAAAAAAGGAAGAGGAAAAGGTAAACAGAGAGAATGGAACGTTCAGTTACGCACACACAACTAGGAAACAAAACGGAGGGACTGGAAATGTTACAGCCGGTCAAAAACAGACGCAAACATTTTTGTCACAAGCAATCAGCCGAGGCTTACGCTCACATGCCCTCGTTCAAGATGTAAGCGTGAGGCCCAACCAACCACGTATGGCAAGAACATTAATTCGTTTTAGAACAAATACAATATTCGGGCCCAGCATACACTCTAAAAAATGGAGTAGAAAGGGTCTATTTTCGTCCCGCAACAATAATCATCATCCATCTTGCGTGCCTATCCTTGCAGTATCGCCGAGCATCCAACAATTTCTGGTCACGAACGGCAACATGGGCACCAGCAGCATGACATTGCATTTTCTTGATGAGAAAATGGGGGGGCGCAGTTTTCTAGAAAGGAAACGCAAGCAAGCCAGACGATTATTGTGGTGAGACAAAAAGACACCCCTTTCACTCTCTTCAGAGCGTAGGTGACGGATGCACTCTAAGAAAAAAACGAGCATTTGGGGAGTATTTCTGCTACACAACAATAATCGTCATCTGGATTGCTCGCATTTCCTGTCTAGAAAACCCGGCTCTCTTCAGTTTCTTATCAAGAATGCTATGTCACACTGATAACATGCGTGCCGTTCATGACAGGACCACAGTGATAACGCGAGTAAAGTACGCGAAGTAGATGACTTTTATTGTTGTGTGGCAGAAATACTCCCCAAATACTCCATTTTTTCTTAGAGCGTAGCATTAAAGCGGAAACAGTTTCCACATTTTTGAAATATAACCCCTTCAGCAACAGTTTGTACAATTGTACACATCAACTACAAAGGCGCGTTGCGCATTGCATGTTTCTTCAAATGGCTTGAAATGCAGTGTGCACATTTGTACAGGCTTCCTGAGTGGACAACTAGCGTTCACTCAACTTCATTGTGATGCATACTGCTGCAGAGAATCACTTTGCTGTAGACACTACCATGTTCGACGATCGTTCGATGTGCCGCATTCAAGGAGCAACGTCAAGAGTGAGTATTATTTTTCTTTGCTCGAAACGAAAACAACCACAAAACAAACTGGGCATGATTTTTAAGCCTAATATTTGATTTGTTTTATGAAAGAGTCGAAACTGACAGATTGCAGAATAATTAGATATTTAATTAGATGCTAATTACCATTAATTACTGAAAGTTAGTGAAATGACTGAAAACAACGTAGCGCTTCATTTTCTTCTTGGGATGTAGGCATAGAGTGCCCTGGAATTACTGTTGCGTTAAGTTTGACACATTTTTAGACTCTCCATCATAACTTGCGCCCGAAGGGGCTATAAAAGCGCGTACAGCATCGTTCAGCATGTGCGACATCAAAACTGTTAGAAAATAATGGCTGTGCAAGGCGTCATTGCTCGGTTCCCAATCGTTGCATGAACAAAGCTGAAATAATTTAAGACATTCTGTGGTTTGTACTCGGGTCTAAGTGTGCGAGAGAAGCAAGCCTGTCACAGACCCTGACGTCATGTTTAAAAATGCCAGACATGTGCTTGCGCCTAACGTGTTCATCTCAGATTTTTCAACACATTTAAATATTCAGAGCCTTTCCAATACTCTGCAGATGGAAGCCAGCGAAGCCAGCGGCTATGGGTGCACATTACGCGGCAGCGGCTTTCGCATTGTTTTCGCACTCATTCGCGCTTTAGTGCGCATTGGCACTCCTTCAATCCCCGAACAACATGCGTCCGCCCCATAGAGAGTCCGAAGGAAAACTGCCGACAACAGTGCTAGTGCAAATAATCATCATGTAGCGCGAAAAGACAAAACGGACACACAGAACCACAAACCGACAGGAACCACCACGCAGAACCATCAGCTACATGATGATTATTAGCAAGCTCCAGCTAGCCCAAGAAAAAATATCCTTCTGCAAGTGCTAGTGCAGTCTTTACGTCACGAGACACGGGGGGGGCACAACGATTGGTGGGAAGCGCCACCTGCGGAGTACACTCAAACCTCATTATAATGAACACAGATATAACGAATTATCGGTTATAACGAAGTAAATGAAGAATAGTCTTGTCATAGCTACAGTGTTACAAATAAACGTTTATAACGAATTTTCGGATATAACGAAGTTAATTTCGTGGCAGATGCGACTTTGTTATAATGAGGTTTGAGTGTATCATGACACTTAAAAAGAAGCATCGGCGGTGGCGAGGGGGGAAATCTGCGAGAGGCACTGAAAATTGTCGTTATACGAGTCTTTTGTCTGTGGATGCGATCTGCCAAAACCTAGCCATACGCAGCTTCGCTGTAGTGACTCTTCTTGGCTGAGCTGCACAGCAATCGAAGAGTTCAATTCATGTGGTAGCGTGGCTGCCTAAATTCACAAGTCTTGTACACATCTATCTTGCCATGCAAGTTCTGCTGCTGCGGCTCCTCCGTTTAATACACACACTGACAGCATAATTCGAGGAATCATGCATGATATGCATTTTAAGTTTCCAAGCTGCGACTATGGCCTCACATTCAGCGCAGGGGTTTTGTAAAATTGAAAATGAAGTGAATGTGTTCGAAAACATGCATGCTTTGCAAAGCAACACCTGCACGTAAGGGGTCATATATGGTAGCACAGCACCATTGCTTGGTGCAAGATACAGCCCTGATAATTCTTATTGCCTTTCATGACGTTTTCGAGCGACATAAGAGATCCTCGCATTACACCCACACCGATACAAGCAACAGCTAGCTTTGGTAAGCAATGGCTAAAGAAATGAACCCTTAAAAGAGAGTTGCGAGATGTCGCCGAGCTAAAAAGCAAATAACCTTCCCAAAAGAAGCCCCAAAAAGTGGCACGACTTTTGCTAAGAAGCCCGAAATAAACGGAAGTTTAATAAATTTTCTCATTCTCAAAAATATTTTTTAATTTTAACAAAAAGGGTGCTCAAGTACGAAGGGAAGGTAAAAAATAATTTTGTACAGGGGAAATACGTCCAACTATGAACGAAAGTCCCTATTTGGTTTCTAACAATCTCCAGGGCAGTGTCCACCCTGTTCTTTGCATGTTTGCCAGTGCATACATAATGCTACTTGCTGCCTCCCCCCAACGTATGTTTCATTTTGACGCTCAACTACACAAATTCGTTGACAAATGCACTATTAGTGAGTATGAAGAGCACTGAAATAACTGTACCTTACAGGGAAAACACAAACAGTCCAAAAACAGGACAAACGACTGGAAAATTCTGCAAACAACTAAAGAAAGAAGTAGCCCAAATCCGCCTATTATAAGCAGAACTGCCAACCCGGCCTCAGTACGTCCCACATGCAGATTAAGAGGCAGCGCCCAGTTTGTTAGATTGTTAAAGAATGACAATGATTAATATTCGTGACCAACGAAACACAACGGCTACAGCAGTGAACAACTGGCCAACTAGAGCGCAAAGCAAGGCATGTCAAAAACAACTCGCGCAAGTTTACTTCCCCGCGGCTTTACACCGCGGCCACATTACATGCTACAGGCATCGGAAAAGTCAAAAGTAGTACCCATGCCACGCAGGCGCCTTCCAAGATCTTCAATTGAGATCTTTAATCGAAGTGCCAATTGAGGTTGCTGTTCGTTACGTTGCTTAAACCGCGTCGAGACGCTTCAAAGGTCTTCGGAAATGCAACGCGTTTTATTCTCTCGTTAGCCAGCGTTCTCCACATTGACACAACACACAACACAGGTGTTAGCCTCTGAGTTACGTGTTACAGACAAACGCTTAGACTACTCGTAATGTGAAGAGGAACGTTGGCATGATATTTACTTGATTACAAGTAATAATGTCGTCGGGCGAATCGCTCTGATAGTCGCGACTCCGCTGAACCTGCGTCGGAAGAGAGCAAAGAATAAAGAAAAACATACCAACGGCTGCATCGTCTACTACAGCTGTCAGCTTGAAGAATGCTTTTCTCGCATTACATTAAAAATTCCATGAAAACTAGCACCTTTTCTACAGTCGCCGGCAGATAATTCAAACTAAGAGACTCGCGAAGACATCTGAAATTAAAAATCCGGGAATTGCCAAAAGAAAAAAAAAAATGCCTGCACAGAACACACAGCACAGTCACAGCGAAAGCTGGAGCAATGGCCTTTTTCCAGAGCCCCTTGTAAGCTCTCTTGGGACAACTACTGCAAGTACAGTTGCCGGGCACCCACTACGCCATAAATAATAATTTTGCGAAGTAGGGGAGTGCACACCATGCCATTATTCATAATTCTGTGGAGAAGCGAGGTACCCGCTGCACATCTATAAGGAGCATGTGCATGCATTTTGTTGATGCTGTGGCCAACGACAAATAATTATGGCCGAGCCCTTTGTAATGTGCGAGAAGCTTTAAACCACGCACTCGTTATGCAATTTGCATTCTGTGACACCTGATTCTTATTTTACTCTTCTACCAGGCTATATGACATCTATTCACACGATTTTAACACTTGTACAGGTCTTTTTGCAATGGAGCTTCAACTGGTAGAATACTCGACCGCCACACGGAGGGCCTGCGTACAAATCCTACCCAATCCTGGATATTTTTTTTTTCTTTCACTGTGCACGATTGCAGTTACGGACGCTGGTGGTGGCAGCGGACAACTTCTCTGCCAAAATCGACTGTTGCAATCTCATAACAGCTTTCATCGTAAAATGCAGAACTTTACTAAAAAGATACTGTATTCTAGAAATGTAACTTTTAAGGATAATGTGAATGTCACGCAACTAGCGCGAAGTGTATCCAGTTCTACGATTGCTGGAAATACTGTCGACACATCGAGTGCTAGTCAGGCGAAATACTGCAAAAAAGTAATGAATCTTTGAAAGCGGTCATCTGAAAACGTGGCTCACGTTTATCAATGCTTTGCTGTGCACGGATACATACATTGCCTACGTAATTTTGCCGAGACACGTTTGCCCACACTATTTCTTTTCCCGCTCTCTGCACTCTGTCCGTGCTCAGAGCGAAGCTTCGCCCGCATTATATAGAGACTAATAGTAGTGGCGCTGAAGTGGTTCGAATTTACTGCTATGACACTGCGGTCTGTATCTCAAATATTACCATGCCTTCCCACAAATAAAGCAGTCAAGACGTCCGCCACTTCACCGCGGGAACGTAAGCGTCGAGCGCGCTGCGATCAATCGGGTGCAGTAGTCACTTTTTTTGCCATTTCTCTCGCTCGCGCACATATCAATGGCAAAGCTAGCGGCGCAGAAAACTGCTCGAAAAAGTTTCTGTCGTTGATTACACGTGAATTATCTAATGCTGCGAGCACGGAACGAAACTTACGCGAAAATCATACGAAATGTTGTTTCCAAAACTTAATGGCTAGGCTAGTTTACAGTGCAAAGTGCTGTCAGTGGCTAGGTAACTAAATGATTATTTTAGTAATTTTTGTTTCATAAAGGTGCTAACTAACGATGTATCGAAATTAAAATCTCATATCAGTTCGACTTCGGTGACATTAACATGCGGTTGAGAAGTTGGTGGCCGAATCATCGCACGGTGCACACGATTCTGCCCGAAATTTTGGTCTGCATTACACCTCAGCGACGTAACCAAGGACCTATCCAAATCATCAGCGTTAGGATTATCGGTTGGCGACTGTACTACCCTTTTGATTAAACATCGCGCACGAAGACAATGCGACAAATGTTACTATTTCACATTTTTTAAGGACGTGTAACCCACAAGTTAATTTAATGTCAGGCTATGTTCTTCAACCACTCAACAACACAATATACAAATCAGCTAAACAACAATTAAATTTCAGGTTTCATTACTTCATCTTAACAGAACTATATGATTATTATACAACTCAAAGCAAGTCAAATTGGAACTATACAGGGTTCTTTAACGTGCGCCACCTAAATCTGCGATTGCGATTTTTTTTTTTCTACCCTTTGCCTATGCTGAAACGCAGACACTAGTTTGGATTAAACCGGCATCAAGCTTCGGTGGTGAAACACGAAGAGCTCAATACCCAATCCAGGCAAACAAATGCTAAGTGAAAACAAATGCTAAGGTCTAGAACAGCAACTAGTTACTCAGATTTTTTTTTTTGTTTTTTTTTTTAAGTAACAGTGACTTGTGACGCTGCTATTTCAGAAGGTCCTCGTGGCACGGGTATAAAAAGATCCAGAAAGACTTACAGACCAGCGACCACAATTCATAAGGTCTATTTTGCAACACCACAAAGGCACTTAAATTTAGCGAACGAAGATATCAGTGACGCGACGTCAAGTTGAGTGGCCTATCAGAGGTTTGTACATTATGAACTCGCCAATACATAGGGGCAACGAGATGCTGCCCCTACGTTGGGTTAAGGGCTGGTGAAGACCAAAGTTGAGGCCAACGGCCATGGCTAATGACTAAAGGCTCATTCACACGCGATACAAAAATCAACTCAAGGTGACCAATGTTCCCACCTGCGTGCGACTTATACCAGCCGCCACACAAAATTCACGTCTGTTCGCATTGCCCTTGCCCCGTAAAATAAGCTGGCATCCTGTTCCTCACATATGACTGGCCCAGACAGACGTTGGTGACTGCAGTTGCGCGACTGAAAAACTGAGCAACATGCGACTAAGTAAAAGCAGTCACTTTTTGACCAAAGCGGCCATTTGCAACCACTTGCAACCAGTTGCCTGGCGACCAACTTGGTCACGCCACCGGTGCTAGTCAGAGGTGTGAACGAGCCTTGAAGCCGATGGTAAAGTGACGACACCGCTCTTGCACTCAAGTCAACGTCGTGCCAAATCCCAAGTCGATTGATAAGCCGAGCACACACGCACCTTCTGGAAGTGGGCGCACGGGATGAGGATCTCGTTGTCGGCCACAATGAGGTCCTCCCGGGGGATCTCCTCGATGCGATACGATTTCGAGTTGGCCTGGCTCAGGCTGTCCAGGGGAACGTCCTCCCGCTGGATCGAGAAGATCTTGTAGCTGATCACCTCCATCAGCCTAAGCGAGAGGAATGAAAATGCAAGCAGTTGCTTAAACCACTCGCCGAAACGCGAAAATGTGCTTCCTTTGTAGCATTTCAGGCTGGCCCGAGCACTGCACAAGCACTGCAAAGAGCACTGCACGAGTTCGGGTTGTTCCGAAAACTCGGGACATGCAGGTAGGTAGATTGTTCGTATATTGGCGACATTGGCCCAAACAAATTTCCTGAAAGTTGGTATGTTAAGTGTCTGGCTCCCTTCGAGGACAATGTGCTTCACTTTTACCCATTAGGAGCAACACAGGTCCTAGTAGACGCTATCAATATCTGCAAAGTCACAGGGATTGGCGTGAGAACTTCAAAGTGGCGTCACCCCCTGCATTTTCTTTTCGCGCGTTTTCTCGTCTACCAAGAGTATTCTCACTGTAAGCGTGGCAATTTGGGTACAGTAGAAGCCCGCTGATACGTTTTTGAAGGGACCGTAGGAAATAAATGTAAGAGACTGGAAACGCAAGAGCCGAAAAACGGGAAAAACGACAAAATATTTAGTGGTACAGAGTTTTATTGCAATGCTTACGCGTAAAAAAAAACGTGCAACGTTGCCTGGTGCTTTCACTCATGTCCGAGCAGCACGAAAAGTTTTTCGAGCACCTGCAGTCTCACATCCTTTTCATAAATCTAGTGCCACCACGGCCGACACCTGACAAGCGATCACTTACGGCGATACCTTCGCGAGGTTGTCGCCAGTTGCGTCGGCGTCTCCGAGTGATACTGTAGAACCATTGGCATAGTGTCGGACCACCATGGCTTGTAGTAAACGGTCAAACGCCTTGTGAAAGTAGAACTACCCCCGAAAGCGGCTCCACCAACTCGTAATTTCGTCACTGGTGCAGACGTTGGCGCACTCAGCCACGGTCCAGTCGACGGATAGAAACGCGAAGCTGGGGACGGCGTCATCCACAGAAATGTAATCAACGTACCGTATTTACTCGCATAATGATTGCACTTTTTTTTTTTTAAAAATTGACGCAAATTTCGGGGTGCGATCATTACGCGGGGTAAATTTTCCGCGAAATATTTTGAGCACCGAAAATGCAAACAAGTCGCGTATCGGAATTCTTACGATAGCTATCTTGAACATAACCAAAAATAAAAGTAGAGTAAGGCTTACCTTTGTAATAAACGCACACATTACGCAGGAACTACATGCATTGCATATTGCCCTATTTTTTTCATTCACTGACCCCCTAACTTTCATTCAGAGTTTGAAGCGTCACTGGCGTCAGTGTCGTCGCCGCTCGATTCCCTGTCGGAACCGGCAGTGTCATCACAGTCCCACAGAAGGTTACCTTCCGTTCCGTCGAGCGCGTTAGATATGCCTGTCTTCTTGAAGCTGTTGGCGACAGTTTTGCTCTTGCCAGTATTGGTTTCGCAGAAAGCCCGGCGCGTGCTGTTGGTAGCTATGAGCTTCTCACGCTGATTTTTCCAATACCTAATTCTGATTTTGTCGACGCCGAAATGCCTGCCGGCAGCGCGGTTGCCGTGCTCGAGCGCGTAACCGCCTTCAGCTTAAACGCGGCAGTAAAACTCGCGTATCGCCCCATCGTGAACCGGCACTCAAACAAGCCCACGAGGCGCATCTCGACAACGTTTCCTCTTGCTGTCATGAAGCGTTTAAGAAAAGCCACAGCGCCTCACATCGCTGCTTCGCAAGGAGAAGGGCTACCTCACACGACGACGATGTTGACATTGCAGCAAGCTACCACCGAAACATCAAAACGAACCGTCGATCAAAATTAACGACAAAATACGGCCGCTGCCTCGCTCTCCACGTGAGATGGGGCTGTAAAGAAGGTAGTCCATAACTTGCTTTCCTTGAAGTACGCGCCAATTGGAAGCATCAAGAGCAAATTGCAACCGAAGCAAAAGTGAGGATCAGGGATGCTGCCATGTTGCCGGAAATCATCACACTCACTTCCGGGCGACAAGCAATTTTTTCTGGTTTCCCAAAAACCTGCGACGCGACAAGCGACGGCGATGGATGGCCCTTCGCGACAGCAAATCCTGTCGCTCGTCTCCGTCGCTCGAAAATCGCGTGCATGCGATTGGGCCGGTTGGGCCTTAACACTGCGGGATATCAAAACCACGTGATCAAAACAAACATGGCGGCTGGCGGAGCTAAGCGAACGCGTTTTTTCTCGTAAGTCATGGAGGTCGTGAGTGGGTCATGCGCGTCAGAACAGTTTCTTCCGTCGAAATAATGAATTATTTCGTTTAAATTGGTAAATTTGCGGCAACAGCATAGCCATGTTTAAAGGACAGAAACAGAGATGGGCGCGTTCAGCTGCCAAAGACGTAGAAACACATGGCGGGCATGTGGTGAAGACTACGGCATTTGTCTTTACTGCTATCCTAAGACGGCACGCTTCCGCCAACGGTGGGCAAAAATTAGGAATCTGTTTGGTGCGTGCAGTTCACTTGGTGAGTCTTGAAGAGTTATTTACGTAACGTTCGACAGATGGTAAACATGATGATCATCAGCTAGACTTGGCACACGACATATCGCTGCGGCAAGTTCGGGGTGCGATCATTACGCGGGGGGAAAAAATCGAATTTTGACGACAAAATTTAGGGGTGCGATCATTACGCGAGTGCGATCATTATGCGAGTAAATACGGTATGCGATTTTTTTTAGCACAAACAGCTGTAGGCGTGAAAGAACTAAGCACACGCAAGCACGACCAGAGCGGCAAGTTCAACCGCGAACCGCGCGCACGACCACGTGAACTCCAACCAGCTCGAACTCCTCTGACAAATACAACGCGATGGCAGAAGTGCCAATTTCGAAGGCCTTACTTTCGCAAGCAATTACGTCATAGACGTCATCTTTGCAATACAAATCTCGAAGGCTATGCTTTTGTTACAAGTAAATGCCAATTTCGAAGGCCTTGCTTTCACGAGCAATTACGTCATAGACTCCATGTTTGCAATACGGATCTCGAAGGCTATGCTTTTGTTTGCGTCAGTGACGAGGTCAGTGACAGGGCACCGCAAGTTGTCCGATTAACGGAGAATGACCAAATTATGGGCCAGTGAATGTAGCAGTTGCCAAGTTTAACTATAAATCACACCCACCTGAGCTTCCCCGAACCATCCTCCGAGAGCTCCACCTGCTTGCGTGCCTCTTCGAGCAGGTCACTGACGCAGCCGTTCTTGTTCGGGTAGAGGACCAACTCCTTCTGTGCAAAACGGGACGTGTTGCAAAAGACAAGAGAGACACTCCCTCGCTGCTGTCAAGTACCGTCGAGTCACTGCTGACTCGACACACCACAAGTACGTGACCGTCACCGAAACCAGTTCAATACATGTTCTATAACAGGGGTCTCAAACACGCGGCCCGCGGACCACTCGCTGGCAGCCTGCCCCACACATCATCGACTGTCTTAGTCTCGTATATACATAAATACAGTGGAACTTCAATTATACGTCCCCCGGTCCTGCGACGACACACGTTTTACGACGAATTGGCTTGGTGCCGGCAAAACACCCATATAAATAATGTATTAAAAACCGCCTGGAGCGGACTATGCTGGTGCCGACGACGATGTTGCAGTGTGCAGTGCAGTGTCACTGGATGACATCATCGAAACTGCGCGTCCCGACTCTGCAGAAACTTCCGACGAGGAAGAGATGGACGACGCTGCAGAGGCCAGTGCGTCCATTCTCACTTACGCGGATGTGTTGTGTTACGTCGACAACATTAGGCGGTTCGCTTGCACATGCAACCAGATCGGCGACTTGCTGCCAGATGTTGCTCTCGAAAGGAAGCTGATGCGTCGTGGCTGGGTAAACTCTCAGAAAAAAAATCAGACTTTTTTAAAAGATGAGAATAAAGATTTGTTCACACCTCCGATAAAATGTGTGGTTGTCATTTTTTCAGGTAATTTAATCTACCTTCCTCGGAGCAGCGTAGGTTAGTGCCGCGGACTTTCTTAGGCATTACGTACCCACTGTTGTGGGGCAACAATGACCGCCACTACCTATATTCTTAGTTTTTAAATACAGTAGACTCTCAGTAAACGGAAATCTGTTAAACGGAACTGCTGCTTAAACGGAACAACTGCATCTAATATAATTGGTTTCATACTTGGATTCTGCACTCCTGTTAATCTCTCAGTAAACGGAACTCCTGTTAAATGGAACACATTTTCTTGGTCCCTTCAGGTTCCGTTTAACGAGAGTCTACTGTAATAATAATATCTGGGGTTTAACATCCCAAAACCACGATATGATTATGAGAGACGCCGTAGTGGAGGGCTCCGGAAATTTCGACCACCTGGGGTTCTTTAACGTGCACCTAAATCTAAGTATACGGGCCTCAGACATTTTCACCTCCATCGAAAATGCAGCCGCCGCGGCCGGGATTCGATCCCGCGACCTTCGGGTCAGCAGTCGAGCGCCATAACCACTAGACCACCGTGGCGGGGCAACTTCTTAGTTTTTCGATTATACGATGCCCGGATTATACGACGATTTTGCATGGTCCCCCGGAAGTCGTATAATCAAAGTTCCACTGTATATATATATATCTTTTTTTCCCTTAATAAGCATGTTCATGAGCTGCACAGACTACGCAGACGTAACTGGTCTAAAGCATCACTTCCTTAGGCACACCCTGCAGTCACCATAAGTTGATACATAACCGTGAAACAAATGTATATTTCAGCATCGGCGTCAAGATTTCAGTCATTTTGGAGAACAGTATCGATATGCAGCTGGAATCCTGGTGCCAAATCCCCTTAGAAATGACCCATATATGAGATGTGGGAAAGGTCTTCTCTCAAATGGCAACGTTAGCTGACATTTTGTACAAACTACCCCAGCGGTCCTTTTCACGTTGTTTCAGGCAGGGACTGCTGTGAATCACCCCACATCAGGTTTGAGGCTATTTGCCACGCTTTTGGGTGTTCCCGCTTACACTGCTCACGATAGCACATCTTGAAAACCAAAACGCCAGGTCCGAATCCGCAAATCACAAGTACATGTCCCTTAAGCACGGACTCTGTGTTCCCTTTTACATCGTTCACGACTGTACGTGAGCACTGATGAGTACATAAGTCATTGATGCACTTAGCTGTGGCACTTCGATCATCTGGAATGGGAGCTGCCAGGGCTTCGAAAGCTGCATCCGACTAAATTGTTTGCACGGATATTTTCTCCCCACTGAGCTGCAGGCAGCAAGTTCAAAAAGAAATCACTGCCGCTTCTAACTATAGTACCGGTCATCCTTCCTTTGTATCACAAGCTACACAGAGTCTGGCTTGAGCAAGTGAAAATCTTTCTCGTAAATGTGCATATCAGCCACGAGATCCACAGATGTTAACAACAGACCCGAGTTGGTAATCAGCGATGCACAAAGGGGCGTACGATGAAAAAAGAAATGACACGAAAGACGTTTGACGAAACATCACAAAATGGCCATGTGAGAAAAGACCGGAACAGAGCAGACTCACCTCTTCCTTGAACTTGTTGTTCACCCAGATGCACTTGAACTGCTTTTTGCTCTCGAGTTCGTTTATTCGTATGCTCAACTGTTGAGAGAGGGAGGGCACGGAAAAGACCAACATATCAATCAGAACAAGGTGGCTCGCATAGACTAGCCAAGAGAGATGCTCTCAAAATGCTAGGGCAAGAGGGAGATGCTTTATGCTGTCTGGGTATGCTGTCAACGAGATACTCATTAAATTACTTTGACATTCTCAGTCTACTGCATTGTTCACCCCCTCTCCCTCCCTTCCTGAATCTTTCTACACTTTGCCTGGTGCTGCACTGCCTACAGATTTGTCCACCTTTGATGACCAAGTGACAATGTCACCCGATGACATCATAACACGACAACATAACATAAGACGTCAATTCATGGTTTCAGCACGTGATGTCATCAAACGACTTGATCGCTCAGTCATGAGACTTT
The DNA here is from genome assembly GCF_013339695.2 of Rhipicephalus sanguineus. Taxonomy (NCBI): domain Eukaryota; kingdom Metazoa; phylum Arthropoda; class Arachnida; order Ixodida; family Ixodidae; genus Rhipicephalus; species Rhipicephalus sanguineus. The sequence goes on along the minus strand of NC_051182.1, from coordinate 135,137,909 downwards.
TGGCACCGTTAGTGTCCACGCTGTCGATGAATTTCTTCGCTCACGAGACATATAAGGCCCTAATATGACAAGCACTGCCCCGGCAATGCAAAGCAGGCGGTCTCACCTGTTGGTAATAGATTTTCTTGGGTTGCCTTGGCTTGAAGAACACTAACAGGTCCTTGAGCGTTCCCTCGTATGTACACCTCAGCGGGTTACCGGGACCTTCGCGGTAACTACTCGGAAGAGGAAAAAAAAGCGGGACGGGAGACAAAGAGAAGACGTATAGATTAAAGACCAACACTGAAACAAAGCTCATCAGACTTCACGAGACTGCATCCACCCTTGTTCTCACCCACACCACACCAAACACTCAGCTGCAAGCCCAACAGTGTACCGTAGCACTGGTACTAACCACCAATGGTACTAACAGGTGGCAGCACAGTAGTGCCGGTACTAATTGATACCAGTACAGCATACCATACAACTTTACAGCTGGTAACACTAGCGGTTGTGGCTGGCAGTAATCCTCCACAGTACACCACCAGTACTCACAGGCAGCACCCCAGTACCATTACTAATTGGTATGAGTACACTACACCACACCATACGTGAATATTACGGCCGGTACCACCACAATACTGCTTGCGGCTAATACCAGTATTAACCAGTAGCAGCACTCTAATATCAGCACAGACTGAATCGCACTTGCCTAGAGGCGCCAGTCAGCCACTTGAGCCGCTGTTTTTTGCAAAAATATGCGGAGACCAATGCCGTAATGATACCAAACGTAATTGTACCGCATGCTAGGTCTTTGTGTTATAATTGAAGCATGAACGGAAGCTTATAGCTAATGCGAAGTATCAGCTGTGAGCCACTTAGTACTATTATGTGCAGTCTGAATCACACCTAAGTGGTAGCAGTACCATAATAACAGAGCAGCACCATGGTACCACTTCAGCGCATACATGTATGTTACAGCTGACACCAAAACACCGATTGTGGCTGGTGCTAACAATCCAAGTACCAGTATTGACCAGTAGCAGCACCATAGTACAAGAACAAACCTCTAGCAGTCGGTACATTGTTTTATACATGAATGTTACAACTGATACCGCAATACTAGTTGTGGCCAAAAGAAATATTACTAGTATGAGCAAATTCCCTTTATACAACGCCGAACAAAATAGGCTGTTTTTACTGCTTGAAACGGCTATGTAAGCCAGATAAAAAAGAAAAACACAGGTGGCATGGTGCCTTCTAAGTTTCTGGATCAGCACGGCTGTGACGTCAAGTGTCGATGGCCTCCGCTTGATCAGTTTCACCAATAAGATTAACCGATCAGTTTCACCAATAAGATTAACTACGCTGTATTCTGAAAGACCTAAAAAAAAAAACTTGGAATAGACAACTTCTTACTGTGCCACAACACCTATTGGCCACCAAACCTGATTTTGCGAAGCTTTTCCTGGAATAAACGAGTAAAAAGTGGTGATTTCTTTCCGATTACAAAGTTATGCATTTCTCTTCGAGCGTGCATAATACATATAATAATTGTTGGGATTTAACGTCCCAAAACGATACGATTATGAGGAACAGCATAGTGGAGGGCTCCAGAAATCTTGACCACCTGTCGATCGTGTACTCAACGCCATTGCTTGTTAGAATGCCTAAGCGCCCTTGATGCCACCATAGCTTTATTTTGCCGAGGCTGCACGCCACACCCATACGCGGGAGAACAGACTCTGCAGTCGGTAGCGCTCTTACATACTGGACTACACGGGGGGGGGGCAGTGGTTGCCTTCGTTATTTCATGGTTTATGCGACAGATGACACCGATTGCCTTATCTTTCTTGCTTGGCCTGCTCGCACAATAGCTGCATTAGTTATCAGCGCTTTCTGCATCGACAGCCTGTTGTAGCTTACAGCTATGACACCCGGACATGGAAGGCTCCATGCACTCTCCACACGCGGACCCCCCTTCATACGCGGACCCCCTCCACATGCGCGGCATGGGTAAGCAGTGAAGATATTCTAGTGTGAAGAGGGTTAATTACAACCGTGTCGAGTTCCCCTACATGGCAAATAAATGTGCGTTTTTGCCCTTGACCCCATGTCAATGATCCAATTCTATGATTTTGCACTCGGAACGTTAGTGCCACAACTGCCCGGCCGCCGTTGCAGTGGCAGACTCCACGGCGGCCAAAACTTACCCTCTACGATCATTATTTTCGTTGAGGCTTTCGTTGTGCCTTTGCGCGGAAGAGTGAACGGAGAGAAAGCGTGCGGGTATCACTTGAAGCAAGGCAAAAGAAACAGAGAACAAAAAAAAAAAAAAAGAAAAGAAAAGAAAACGCTAAAGAGTGTCGAAACAAGTACTCACCTCTGAACTTTGAAAAATTGTAATAAATAAGGGTCTGTGCCTAACCGCTGCGCCACGGCACGCGCAATCTGTTCCATCGGGGAGAGGGAAAAAAAAAGGAGACAGTCAAAGATACATTTCTGCCAAGCAAAACTGACACAAGATGGGAAGATTTAGCACTGCGGTGCACTGTTATGGGGTGAGCTCGCTTTGGAAACAAGTTTCTTTACTTTTGAGTAGATGTTTACGAAGCTATCACAGTCTATGCATAATTATGTGCAGATTTCCAATTATTTTTTGTCTGGTACAATATGCTGCTTTTAAAATATCCATTATTTCATGTGCCCTGTTAGAAGAAAGACTAGAATAAACCAACAAGTCAGCGCATCACAATAACATGGAGTGAAAACTATATGGAATGAATCAAATATGGATGTTCTAAACCCATTTGGACAAAAGTTATGGTATTCTGAAATTTGCGAGTGTGTCAAGGAATTTCATTCATGAAAGTTCAACATGCCACAAAATTTCTCCAAACTGGGTTAGAACATCTGTTCGTGTTTTATCATCTGATGCTCTTAAAACGTGCACCTAAATTAGGTACACGGGCCTCTAGCATTTTGCCTCCATCGAAATGCGACCACCGCGGCCGGGGATTCCATCCTACGACCTTTGGGTCAGCAATCGAGCATGGTAACCACTAGACTACTGTGGCGGGTAGCTCAAACAAAAGCACTGCTCCAATAAGCATGCTATGAAGTCGCAGGATCGCTTTCAACGGACGTGACCTGACGCGACCTTGACACGAATTGATTCAGAAAGCTGCACGCCAGAACTCTCTGGGCACTGCACACCGCTTTCATACGAAACAAAACTGAAGGCGATCACCACCCACCTGGTCGTAGTTCATCTTGAGTGAGAGCTCCATCGTAAATCCGGGGTCGTTGGGGATCATTTTATCACAGAACGTCACTTCGACCCGATAGAAGAGGTCCCTGAAAAATGTTGAGAAAGAGACCGTTTAGGAGAAAACACGCATATCAAACGCAATGCTGGACTTGGGAACAGGGCGTTTTAGATGTGTCGGAAAAATCGCACCATTTACGCTGCCACATTAGTCTCCTGTGCGAGTGCACCACGATCCGAAAACGCTCTAGCTGCGTGAGCTGCTTGACGTGTAAATAATGTCGTCAGATGATGCAAGTGGCTAATACAAGTCTTGAAGACTTAAAAAGATACATACCAACCATGACAGTTCGGCAATGGCACACATAACGTACGGCACACCGGCACTGGTAAAACACCCTAAAGACTCAAAATCTTAATAATACAGTCGACGTCCGATTTCCCGGACGCCCGAAATTCCGAACATGCCTGATTTCCCGGACTCATCTGTGGCACCGTCAAGTTCCCTGTAGAGTCAATGTTTTAAAAAGTCCGAAATTCCGGACGCTTATAGCCTTCGCCATCTGATTTCCCGGACTTTTTACTGTTAACCGCCGACCCAAAGTCACCACCGACGCCACCATTTTGGTTGTTTTCATTTTCATATCATTGAACCCACCATACTCGCATCGCAGGTGTGGCCAGCCAGCAGTACCGCCGCACCGCGCCGCGGCTGCCGTAACCTCGAAACCGCACGTGTCAATCCGTTGCCAGCCAGTAGCTTAGCCAAGCCAAACCTCACTGTTCGTTCACGTGTTGTTTTGTCAGCTGTGCCAGCTCTGCGGTCGTGTCTGCGGTTGATCGTTTGCTGCTGTGCGCTACCTTCAGTGTTCACGTTTCCCGACCTTCAGCATCCACCGAGTTCCTAGCTGTTTCGTGCTGCGCTTTTCGTCGAGCGGATTCGCCGTTTACAGCAATGGCACCGACTGCTCCTTCGTCTTCGTCCGCGTCTTCGAAGCGCACAAAGCCACCTCGTAGGCTCACGATGACGAACTGCCATCCGCGTACGTTGCCTCCGACGATCTGCGCGCTGGCGGCGTGTTGATTCCAGCCGAGATAACCCTTGAGGGCTTCGCCGACGCTGACAAAGACCGAGCTATGTGCGGAGTTGACCGATGACGAAATCATTCATCAAGTTACGGAGGATTCCGATGACTCAGACACCGAGAACGAAGAGCGAGCTCCTACACAGCCAACGAGCTCGGAGTTGACGCGAGCACTGATGACACTGTCATTGGTGTACAGTGGAAACATGACGTTGACTGAAATTAAGGCAGACATAATTGCGGGCAAGCGGACCGTGCAAAAGAAAATAAGCGACTTCTTTGCGCCCATGTGCTGACCTATGAGGTAGTGCCGGCTACGTCATATTTTCTTTTTATAAACGGCTCTTTTCAGAGCCACCTAAACGATGCATTGGCTGAATTGCTATGGGGATCTTGTATTCCGGCTGTGACCCTCTCCGTCAGCGAAAAATACCTATCAAAAAGGTGCGTTTTCACGTGCATTCGTTTTTCCGGACTGCCCGATTTTCCGGACGTTTTCGCGGTCCCTTGAGGGTCCGGGAAATCAGACGTCGACTGTATAATAATATCTGGGGTTTAACGTCCCAAAACCACGATATGATTATGAGAGACGCCATAGTGGAAGGCTCCGCAAATTTTGACCACCTGGGGTTCTTTAACGTGCCGCTAAATCGAAGTGCACGGGCCTCAAAGATTTTCGCCTCCATTGGAAATGCAGCCGCCACAGCCGGGATTCGATCCCGCGACCTGTGGGTCAGCAGTCATGCGCCATAACCACTAGACCACTGTGGCGGGGCCGACTCAAAATCTTGTTAGACTTGGAGAGGTGCAGTAAAACCTCATTATTTCAGACATCATGGAACAGGTAAATATGTCCAAATTAACCAGACGGTGAATTATCATGGGTATCAAGAAAACACCAAATGAATGCCTACTATGTCAATACACTCTTGTTTACTGAACAAATCTGTAGACCTTGCTAACTTGCATAAAAGCAGTGTGCTCGTTGCTATTCTAGTTGTCTCGCAAATTCCTTCACAATGCATGGTGTAAGACCAGAGTCTTTGTCCTGTGCTTCACTAACACGTTTGGGGAGGCAGGTAGTATACTAGGCGTCAATCCATGAGACACACCGACCTGAAGTAGTCTTTGACAGTAGGCAGTTCGTACTCGTCCACATTCAGGTCAAGCCTCTGGAAGACAATGATGTCACCGTCCATCAATTCCTCCAGAACCTTTTCCAGTGGAAGCTCCAGGTCTTCAATCCTGTCCACTATGTTCGGCTTTACCTCCTGGACAGACAAAGGACAGAGCACAACCCCCGGCATGTCATTCAGAGACATGGCGCAAACATGGCACAAACATGGCAGTACGATATTTAAGACACACTGACACAGACACTATAGTCGGATACAACTTGAGAAAGCAGGAGAGGCACTGCATGGATGACCGAAGCGGAACAGCCGATCTCTGCGACTAAAGATATAGCACTGCTCGTACACGCAACAGCGAAAGTTCATGGGATATTGGCTTCACACAAAAATCTGAATTTTTTTCGATCAGTGCGCAACACTTCTAATCTAGCTGGTGAGCTGGTGACTGTATAAGTTGCAATACCAACTACAGGATGGAACATTTATTTGCAGGCTATGTTCCCAGACAAAATGACAACATTTGACGTCCCACAAACTTTTGCTGTTAGGGTATACACGGTGATGTTCTCTAATGGCATTTGTTGAGAGAAGAGGCAACAATTACTAGCCGACTGAGAATTAATTGTAAGTTCCAGGCCACGTGCTGCACTATGTTTGGCTCACGTGTTCTCAGGAGCTTCGACTATCGATCGGCTGCATTTTCTGATCATGCTGAAAAGTGTTGCAGGGCCCCTTTAATTAAGTATTCAAAGAATAATCATGTAATTTTAAATACTAAACACAGTAAAATCTCGGTGACACAAATTTCACAGGGTCGGGCGAAATATTTGTATCACCTGAAATTCGTGTCAACAAAACTACATAAAATGAAAAATACACAGAAATCATTTGCAAGGGAAAAAGCTGCTGATGTCCAGCTGCGTTTCCTCTTTACCGAGATCCTCGATGATATCCTTCTGGAAGGGATAAAAATGCATGCAAGTGACTTCGCGAATGCTCTCGCCCGCCACAGCACGCCCACACGTGGCAAGGTCGTCGTCAGCCCCAACAAAATCTTCCTCATAGAGCTGTGCGAATAGCAAAATTTTGGGTTCGAAGTCAATTCGAATATTGAGGTGTGAGTGCAAATTGAATCGAATATTTTTCGAATATTTCTCAAATATTCCTAGAATCTTGTTCGAATACTTTGAAGCGAAATTGCAGAAAAAAGTTAGAGAGGATACCTAAGCATATTCTTATACGATAGCAACATGAAAGCGTTTCTTTTCGCTAGGTCGATGAAGCACTGGCGGGGTGGTGTTTCATAGTTGTCTTATTAAGAATGAGGCAATGTAGAGGCCGAATCCTATTTATGTACATGATTTGGTGCAACCAAAGTGTTGCCGACAACACTTTACACGTGATAGGCAAAGATGCCATTTCCTCAGCCTCTCCTCCTCTTTCAACTTCTGTGGAAGCCCAACTGATGTGGCGGAGAAGGGTGTGCTTCCTTCAAGTCCGGAGTTCCAAATCTGCCTCGTAGACGTCGATATATAAGAACATCTGAAATTTTGGATGCTAAAAAGCTTCAGCGTCCGATTTTTCAGACTTTCTGCCCAAATTTCAGGCCCAAAACAGCATTAATTGAGCCCCCAACTCTGCCACATCTTTCATCTCCATGTTGAAACCAGCGTTTTCTTGAGTTAATACATTTGCGACCGTAGCGGGGTTTGAAAGGCAGCTTTGCCGCTATACCGGGGTGTGATGAGGTGAAGCATATTGAAAAATCTAGGGACCACTTCCAATTGGACGTTGACTGCGTCTTGGCAAAGTTCGACCGTAACGGAGCTTGAAAAGCAGCTCTGCCGCAATACGAGAGTGTAAAGAGGTGAAGCACATTGAAAATCTGAAGGTGTCACTTTCAATCGGACGTTGACTGTACTTGTTTTTGGGAAGTTCGAATAGTTCAAATAGTGTAATTCCAGTGCGAATCGAATCGAATAGCAAACACTATTCGAAAAATATTAGAAATTTCAAATATTCGCACACCCCTACTTCCTCATGCAGGAAGTAATCGTGAGCTCACGCCAGTCGTCAAGCTTCGGTTCTGTTGCCGAGCTGGTGCCCCCGTTGAGATCGGTGCACACCAATGAGAGGTCATGCAGCTGCGTGATGTAGCCTCTGACGTAGCCGGCTGGGCTTGGCACATTCGGATACTGGCCACCGCGCACTCTCCGCCGGCTCGTGCCCAGCACTCGTTCCATGGCTTGTTGATCGCGCGTTTGTACGACCCGCGCCGGCGCGTTCCTAACAGCCGATGTTTTCCTCATTGAAAGCAATGCATTTTCACTGGGGTCGTTACACTCGTATTGCACCACAATTCGTACCAGCCGTGATCTTATTGCCGAGATTTTACTGTAGTTGTTTTGATGAAGAGAGAGACTGATAGACACCCACCTCATACAGCACCAATTCCGTGTCAGCTGGGAAGCCGGCTCGCTTGTTTAGCAATGGCAGCAGCTCCTCTGTGAAGAAGAAGAAGAGAAACGCGCGTTTGCTGAGCGCGAAGCGCGGCCACACATGGTCTCTCCTTGGCAATTCTCGGAGAATCTCGCAGAAGCAGAGACAGTTTCAGACAAGACGGCTACAGCAAATCTGCAAGAGCCAAACATATGGGCCAGTTGTTACGGGAAACAGTGCAACTTTTAAAGATGTCTGCCAGGGCCCTTTACAGCACCATTCTGTAACAGAAGGGGGTCACATTTCTGATGTCGGATTTCTAACCTAAATAGACAAGAAACACAACTGAACAAAAATAAGCAGAGGAAGTGAAGGTTCACATTTCCTGCCTCTGGTTTATGCTTCTGGTCCCTAATTCACTTTTGGTTTGCACTTTGGGTTTTTGAATTCGCTTCCTGTTTGGACTTCCTGGATCTCTGAATTCACTTCCAGTTTGTAGTTCCAGCCTTTTGCCTCGCTTCCGGTTTTACGTCCGGTCTCTGAAGTCGCTTCCTGTATGTAGGCCTGGCCTTTCAACTAACTTTGAGCTAGTACTTTCGGATCTCTGAATACACTTTGGGTTTAAAGTTCCGGCCTTTTACCTCACTCCTGTCGTTTAGCTCACTTCCTGCTGAAACTTCTGGATCTCCCAATTTACTTCCGGTTTGTAGCTCTGGCACTTTTACCTTGCTTCTGGTTTGTAGTTCTGCCATTTTACCTTACTTAACGTTAAAACTTTCAGACCTCTGAATTCGCTTCCAAGTTGTCGTTCCGGCCTTCCGGTTGAAGCTTCCGGATCTCTGAATTCACTTCCGGTTGGCCCTTCTGGCTTTTTACCCTGCTTCCGGTTTGTGCGTCCGGTCATTCAACTCACCACTGGTTGGAACTTCACTTCTGGCTCTGACTTCCTGTCTACGACTGGCAACTTCAAATACAAATGGCTACTTGAAAAGAACAAATGCCACATTGTCTTTGAACCAATCCAACCTCAATGCGCTGGTTGAGTTGTCAGACATTTTTTACACAAGTGGTAGACAGGCGTGCACAGTACTGGTGCGGGTATCCTTCGTCTACAGCCCGCATAAATGTTGTACTGTTCCCTCCCATCAGCTACAGCACGGGCGGCGAGACGCACCGCACAGATAGGAGATAAGGAGGGAAGAGAGAGAGCAACGCAAGAGTGCCACGATCGAAGCTGTACTCACTGGCTTTGGCGACGATAGGCATGTAAACATGGCCGCAGTATGCAATCTGTTTCAGCCGAGGATCGTACATTTTGAAAAAGAGCAGTACGTCTGTCTCCTTGTCAAAGTCCGGAAGGCGGTCAATGTTCTGGTCGGGGGCTATCGTTTCCATGAAGATCGTCCATGGGTTCGAATTTTCCGACAGATCGATGACCTGCGTGCAAAGAAGAAACAGTTTGCTTCGTTCGGTATTTAGGCAAAAACAAATGCTGTATTAGACTAGTTGCTGCAGAGAAGACAAACAGTGGGGGGAAAAAAAGGGGGGACGAGAGATTAACACATTCCCAAGAATTATCCAGATATGTGAATGCAACTTGTCTTTGCCAGCTTTTTTTGGATTAGTGGCCAAGTCGGAGCAAGATAAACTGCACAAAGGATGAATTGGGCAAAACTGCAGCCGACGTGCCGCGTTCCAAGAACAAATGTCAAAAGTATTTTTATTGCCTGTAAAGGAATACAGTCGACGTCCGATTTCCCGGACGCCCGAAATTCCGGACACTTATAGCCTTCGCTTTCGATTTCCCGGACTTTTTACTGTTAACCGCCGACACAAAGTCGCCACCGACGCCGCCATTTTGGTTTTCATTTTCATATCCTTGAACCCACCATACTCGCATCGCAGGTGTGGCCAGCAGCACCGCCGCACCGCGCCGCGGCTGCCGTAACCTCGAAAACCGCACGTGTCAATCCGTTGCTAGCCGTAGCTTAGCCAAGCCAAACCTCACTGTGTTCGTTCACGTGTTGTTTTGTCAGCTGTGCCTGCTCTGCGGTCGTGTCTGCGGTTGATCGTTTGCTGCTGTGCGCTACCTTCAGTGTTCACGTTTCCCGACCTTCAGCATCCACCGAGTTCCTAGCTGTTTCGTGCTGCGCTTTTCGTCGAGCGGATTCGCCGTTTACAGCAACGGCACCGACTGCTCCTTCGTCTTCGTCCGCGCCTTCGAAGCGCACAAAGCCACCCCGTAGGCTCACGATGACGAACTGCCATCCGCGGACGTTGCCTTCGACGATCTGCGCGCTGGCGGCGTGTTGATTCCAGCCGAGATAACCCTTGAGGGCTTCGCCAACGCTGACAAAGACCTCGAGCTATGTGTGGAGTTGACCGATGACGAAATCATTCAAGTTACGGAGGATTCCGATGACTCCGACACCGAGAACGAAGAGCCAGCTCCTACACAGCCGAGCTCGGAGTTGACGCGAACACTGATGACACTGTCATTGGTGTACAGCGGCAACATGACGTTGACTGAAATTGAGGCACACATAATCGTGGGCAAGCGGATTGTGCAAAAGAAAATAAGCGACTTCTTTGCGCCCAAGTGCTGACTTATGAGGTAGTGCCGGCCACGTCGTATTTTTTTTTTTATAAACGGCTCTTTTCAGAGCCACCTAAACGATGCATTGGCTGAATTGCTATGGGGATCTTGTATTCCGGCTGTGACCCTCTCCGTCAGCGAAAAATACCTATCAAAAAGGTGCGTTTTCACGTGCATTTGTTTTTCCGGACTGCCCGGTTTTCCGGATGTTTTCGCGGTCCCTTGAGGGTGCGGGAAATCGGACGTCGACTGTACAACCAAATACAAATTGCGTCAGCCCTTTCAGCCAGTGATTTGATTCTTTTAATGTAAAAATGGAACATGGCTGACTGCAGAATAATTAAACTCATGCATGAATAATCAATTACATGCTAATTGGGATTAATTACAAACATTGCACAAAACAACACATTACTTAATTTTCTTTCTTGGAATGTAATATCAACTGCCTCAGAAGTATGTGTGAATTTGGCACACTTGCAGACAATCGATCGTCATTCGTGCACGAAGGGGTTAAGGAAACTATTGACGCAGACTTCCAGCAACATCTGACAATTACTGTTGCAGGGCAAGAAGACTCCGAAACAGCACCGACTGTTTTTGGGGCGTATTTCACTGGATGCAGAAGTACATCTGGTAGGGATGGGCGAATGTTAAATTTCAGGTTCGAAGCGAATTCAAAGCGAATAATGATGTGGTCACATTACTTCGAATTGAATACAGTAGAATCTCTGCGATATGAATCTCAAGGGGGAGCGAAAATATTCGTATCACCCGAAATTACGTATCACCAAAAAACTAGCAAAATCCGCTTTCAAACCACGATATATGCACAAAACATTTACTTCTGTCAAAAGAACTCGCATATGTCTTTCTGGGACACACACGAATGGACCACTAAGCGATGGCAGCTACCACTGAACACGTCATACCATTATGTGAGGCCAACTGAAAAAAACTAAGTGTTAAGTCTGCTCAACCATAATCACAAGCGAACGACAGGAATGCCAAAACGCTTCGTGCCTTTTTACGACTTTATTGCCTTTAATCTACCGCTGCATCAGCTACAAACCTTCAGAGCTGCAAGGTCGTTATCGATGATCATGTGGATAGCGACCGTGGTTTCGTGCACAGCGGCAAACGTTAGTTCCGCTTTCAATCTGTGTGCACTGGCTGCGCACGTGCCTTCAGAACTATGTCATTGCTATTTACGATCGCGTTTTTCGTGGTTTTGTCCGCCGCAGTTGCAGCAAGCAGCATCGTTTTGACTCAGTGAGCACTGGATGCGCACATATTTTCAGAGTTTCGTCATCACCATACACAATGGCGTCGATAGCGACCACGGTTTCGTTCACAGCAGTTGTGGCAAACGATAACCACAGTCCTGACTGTTTGTGCACTGACCGCACACGCATACTTCCGAAGCACGCTGCTCTTGACCGTCACTCAATGGTTTCAGTACCAAAGTTTGTATCACCTGTCACGACGCATAAAAGTGTTCGAAACATACGAACTTTGGCGCATTGGACACAATGAAATGGGCCAGGGAACTTCACAAATTCATATCAACCGAAATTCGTGTCAGTCGGATTCGCATTACCAAGGTTCTACTGTAGTTGGAATAGCATACGTCACATATAATACGGAAAAACCGGAATTTTTGTCATGGCCGAACTTTACTTGCACAACTTTAAAGACCCAACCGCATGCACGCGATTTTCGAGCGACGGCGACAGTGACAAACGGGCTGCGTTGCGCTGTCGCGTCGCAACGGGAACACCCACATGTTCGCGACAAAGTGCCACGGTTGCTCGATTGAAAACTATTGTGTATGCAGGTAAACTGCGAAAAAGAATTAGAGTAGATTAATGACAACATGCCAAATTTATTATTGTCTTGTTTGAGATAAGGAAGCCATAAAAGTGTGTCACGACTTTCTTTTTTCACAATCTTATGTTTAACAGCGACAGTAGTATTTACTGTGATCTCCATGGGGCACCCGTAAGCGTACGCTACAACGTCGCACTTTGCAAACCGCTTTATGTTAGGGTTAGTCCACGAGGCGCATCTCGACGTTTCCTCTTGCTGTCGAGGAACGTTTAAAAAAAGCCGCAGCGCCTCACATCGTTGCTTCGCAGGGAGAAGGGCTACCTCACAGGACGACGATGTTGACATTGCAGCAAGCTACCACCAATGCAGCAAGCTACCACCGAAACATCACAACGAACCGTCGATCAAAATTAGCGACAAAATACTGCCGCTGCCTCGCTCTCCGTGTGAGATGGGGCTGTAAAGAAGGTAGTCTATAACTTGCATTCCTTGAAGCACGCGCCGATTGGAAGCATCACGAGCAAATTGCAACCGAAGCGAGGGTCAGAGATGCTGCCATGTTGCCGGTTATCGTCATGCTCACTTCCGGGCGACAAGCGATGTTTTCTGGCTTTCCAGAAACCTGCGACGCGACAAGCGACGGCTATGGATGGCCCTCCGCGACAGCAAATCCTGTCGGCCGTCGCTCAAAACTCGCGTGCATGCAGTTGGGCCCTAAAGGATTGCAGCGATGACATGGACGACGATGTCACGGTAGCACCCAAAGCTTGCGACGAGTCCGTGTCGGCCACGGATGCGTTGGACCACTTCAGGAAACTCCGCATATTTATAGAAAAAAGCGGAACAGCGACCGAAGCGGCGCATAAAAATGCGGACGGTCTAGAATCGTTCGTGACGCAGAGTTTGTGCTGCACCCGTCAAAAAACGATCACGGACTATTTCAAATACACGTGCCTTTGACGTTCAAGGGGTCATGAAGCACCCCTTGGGCTGATTGAAAAAACACATCCTGCGGAAAGCTGACACGGCTATGAACTGCTCTGCCAAATATTACAGTCGTGCGCGCCGCGTAATGGCCACAAGCGGAGCGCGAAGTTGCCGTTTCCCCAGGCACCCTCTTTTCAAACAGAGGCCGGTTCTCACTCTCGTCGGTGGGCGGGGCGTCTGTCCGCTGTACGTCGCAAGAGACATAGCATGCTTATTGGCCGATAGCCGACGTAAATCGAGAGCGGCGTTCGGATCAGATGCGCTTCTTGCCGCGGGGTGCCGCCACTTGCCGGCGCCGCACTCCTCAGTACACGGTAGCCGCACTCGCGCAAGCGAATCACAGCGGGACAGCGATCGCGTTTCATGACGCGCGCTGGCGTAACTTCTTTCCCCCATGCCATCCCTCCCTGTCTAGCTTCCAGTGCGCTCGCCGGCACGAGAAAAGAGAGAAAGCGCTGGGAGCGTGCGCCAAACCCCCGTAACTCCGCTGATTCTTGACGGATTCGAGAAATTTTTGCGGCAATCGATTCGGGAGGCAGTACACTCCGATACTGAGGCCATTAGATCATTACTTGGAAAAGTGGTTCATGACCCCTTTCACGTGTGCATTGTTGTGAGAAACGAGTTCAAGGACGTACCGTTGCAAAGGTAAGACGTTTGCGTTACTGAAATTCTATTGTTATGGTAAATTTTCGGGCTTTCACTATAACGACCTTTCAGAATAACGAACATTTTTCCGCGATCCCGTGAAGTTCGTTATACCGAGATTTCACTGTATTCGTATTTCGAAATACTTCGAAATTCCGAATAATTTAAATTCACGTCCAAGCGAATTTGAATACTGTGATATTTGTTCAAATGTTCGAAGTGCTCGAATATTTACACAGGCTAGCCTTATCATACACCACTCACTACCGGCCAAATCCTGCTGACATGGACAAACAGTCGCCATGACCAGTGGCCAAACACGAAAAGGTATTAGCATCGAAAAAGGCATCACTATGAAACACCTGTCCCAGAAGCGCAAGGTCCCCGCTCACCGTCTTGTTAAGGTCGGCCTCAAGGTCGATGGCAGCCGGGCGAAAGGTCTGGTTGGAGCGGTACGTGATGGCCCACGGCCGAATGCCTTGCAACGGGTAGCCCATCTGTTCCGCTACCAACTCCAGCAACTCTCGCAGCGTCGCCAGCTTTTTTACCTGCACGCAAGAACAGAAAAACGACGAAAAGAGATCTTCGCAAATTTCATTGAATCGAATTCCAGCATACACACAACCTGAACGTAGGGAACAGGTGAACAATCTCGCGCGCCAAGAGTTCAGATCGAGATGTCGAGAAGCATAGAAATTGCAAAAACGCAAAAGAACCAAAACATTTTCGGAAAATCAATTTGCGTTTGTCCACAGAACAAGACAGCCGCCGCCAGCTGTTATATAACTACCTGCCGACAGAGGGCTCGCTCCGCAATTGTGAAACACTGAGCCGATACATAAAACTTAGCTGATGAATACAAACGCAATTTACTTGCCTCAAGTTATCTAGAAATACATAAACGATCTAAATACAGTGGCACACATCTCGTCTACCTTGTCCGTATGCCCTCAGGGTTTTCGGCACGTTTACGCATATGTGAACAAAACAAAAAGGTAACTTTTACATTACACTTTGTTACTAAAGTCTGAGGAAAAACTTACTGTAGGTAGAATAAAAAAACACATTTAGAAACTACGCCATACATCCGCTGTAGCTCTAAACGCGTGAATGCAAAACGCGTGCTATAGTCGCGATTTGCAGTCACAAGAAGGAGGTGGGGGTGGGGTCACCCACCTTGAAGTTCCTGTAGTTAGCCTTCTCAGGGTCGTACAGGTCGTTGCCCTGGTGACCTGTGAAGTTGTCCTCGGTCAGCACCTGGACGCCCATGTAGAGGTGAGCTTCGTTTCGTTCCTTCCTCCTCAGGGCCTCCTGACGTCTGCAAGAGGATGGTAGAGTGAAACTACTTGTGAAAACAGCAACCGGACTGCACTCAAACCTCGATATAACGAACACGTATATAACGAATTATCGGCTATAACGAAGTAAATGAAGAATAGTCTTGTCATAGATACAGTGTTAAATATAACCGTTTATAACGAATTTTTGGATATAAGTTATTTTCATGGCAGATGCGACTTTGTTATAATGAGGTTTGAGTGTAGTTCGATCAGTCAAAAGAACTTGTTTCCCGATGCCCGGAGAAATTTCCTCGTGTTACTGGGTCGTTCATTTGGCTGTCAACCCTCGCACTCTGCTTTCACCTCCTTGGGACATGTTTGTAAGCTTGTGTGAACTCCATTTCTCAATTCCATTACCTTACACCAGTGCACTGACCCTCAATGACCATTGTCGTGAGTGCGGCTGCCCCCCCATTTTGACGACACAATGATTCTAACACATCACAGACAGCAGGTTGAAGCTTTCCATATCCATATCAATTGTTGAAGCTTTCCATATTGAAAGGAGAGTCGTGTCAGCAGGCCGTCGATCATCTTGAAAAGAGTTGTCAGTTCCACTTATAATATGCGGATTGGGGCATTTTTTGCCGTGTCGCTTGTAGAATTTTCCAGTCGCTTGTTGCGTATTTTGGGTTTATTTGCATTGTTCCAGCAAATATGGTTATTTTAGTGACCATCATGTTCACGAACAGCGCGCTTGCCGGTGACTGAGTAGTTCAGTGTCGAAGTCAAAAATACTTTGGAGGAAAATCAAACAAGTGATGTTAATCATTCATTGGCAGACGTGTATTCAACTGAATTGAGGCTACCCTGGAGACAATGTTAGAAGTAATTATATGTAGTATGTGCTTTCATTCATAGTTGCACATATTTTCACTGTACAAAATAATTAGCAATTTTTTCAACTCTCACTCGTATATAAGCGACGTATTTTTTACTATAATTTAAGATATTTTCAAGAATAAGAAAAATTCATTAAATTTCCACTTTTTTTTTCGGCTTTTTCGCGAAAGTTGCACCGCTTCTTTTGGGATGAGTATTTGCTTATTAGCTCAGTATAATCTGGCAACTCTGACCGTGAGTGACATTGAATTTGATTATCTGTGTAACACTTGTAATAGACGATTATATTGAAACGCAAGTCGTCTGGTTCATGCCTCATTTTTATTTTTTATTTTTTCGGTGTCTTTTTTTTGGCTGACATGGTTGTGATGATCTAGGTATTTATATTGTTTCCTTTCCAGTAAAAATTTGAGTCCGCGCTAGTCCTGTTTGCTTCTTCCCTTTCGTCCATCGTTCCCCGTGCACGCTGCACTTAACGCATGATGAAGATGTACGAACTCGCTCAAGTTGCAATATTATCGCAAAAAAAAAAGCCGGGCCCACTCACTTCTCTTCCTGAAGCCTCTCAACCAACTGTTCGGGGATGTCGTTCTCGGTGACCGGTTGTAGCACCTCATCTGGAAATGGCAAGCAGACGAAGCATGCGTTTCTCCAAATGCCTGGACAACACCAAAAATCCTGAATGCCAGGGTTTCATGAGCCACAACTGCAATTTGACTACGAGGGGGCACTCCAGAATGCCAAAAATCCTAAATCCCGGGGGTTTCGCGAGCCAGAACCACAATCTGACTACGAGGGGTTGCTCGAGATACACTTTGGACAGCTGGGGTTCTTTGAAGGGACAGGCAACAAATTTTCGTGGTAGCAGTTTTCTTTAGTGCCACAGAAAGCTTTCCAGTCACAGCGTCTAATCGTGGGGTGGTGAAAGAAAATGCTGTGAAACATTTTTTTTTTAAATCGGAATCTACCTGAAGAGCCAATGAAGTCGTACATGCACCACACGCTGCAAACGGCAGTAGGTCAGCGCAACAGCGGTTCGTGATTGTGCGGTGCGTTTCACTGCACACGTGTGCATGCCATGCGCATGCATGCGGTTCAAAATGGTTCGACTAAATGAAGCAAAGGCGGCGTCGGTTCTGATCATCAACTGCTTCGTCATAAGCATAGAATAAAGTGGGGTGCCCAATAATATACAGACTGCAACTTTAAGCACGGATTGTGGAGCACCTGGACGGCACACTATGTACAGCAATACGAACTGATTCTAGCAGTACCAAGGCTTGTCCACTAAGCGACGCGACGTGCTGGCTTTTACAACTTTTAAACGTAACTTCAAAAAACAGATCCTATTCAAACTGCAAGAAGAATGCTACATTCTGTCACCATAATCCCCAGTTCTTCCATCTTCCACCAGTGTCTTGAGACACGTTCTTGCCAGTTGTCAGTACTTTTAACGGGCACCTCAACATAAGTACACCGGTGTTTCTGCCTTTTTGCCTCCTTTGAAATGCCGCTGCCATTGCAAAATTCACGCCTTCCTGCTGAGCAGTGTATCACCATAGCCGTTAAGCCGCCACGTTGGGTCAGGGACGGCGACAGAGCTCGCATTATATGAACAGCTACATCTTGCTATGCACACGGCCCCCCTGGAGTACGTGTTGGATTCATTTTGACGTTTCTTTACAATGTACACCCAACATCAGCTTTGTGAGCATTCTTTTGTGCTCCAGTGATCCAGCACAGAAAGGAAACCAGCACAAATTTTTCTTATAGAAAGCATTTGTGTCGAAATATGCATGCTGGTGTGTGAAGTCTTATCTTACCCCAAGGCAAGTCTATCACACAGTCAATCGCTGGCCACAGCTCTGCTCACTGCTTCACATTTTATAAATACAAAGTTGCCAGCATGCCACGGTTTCTCTCGAGTTTGAAGATAACGTCAGATAACATTGCGATTTGAAAGAAGGCCTTTCCGATATCTCATATATGGGTCATTTCTGAAGGGAATTTGAAGTCAGGTTTCAGGAGACAGGTACCGATCTCCAGAACAACTGAAATCTGGATGCAGATTCTGATAGCGTTTTTGTTCCACAGTTATGTTGCATCACATGATGACCCCGCGGGGTGCCTTACAAAAATATAACGTCCGAAACCAGTCACATCTGTGTAGCTCATGAACATACTTGAGAAAATTTTTTTAAATACGAGACAAAGGCAGTCATGCGCGGGCCGCACATTTGAGACCCCTTTTCTATTCCCTTCAGGCACCATTCAGTCCATATTCAATTTGGTCTCGAAACACACCCCGGGTCGAGCACACACCCCTACTGCAAGACCACGGATGGCCGACATTCAAGCGTCGCACTCACTGATGGCACTGTCCCGGATGTAGACCAACATGTAGGCGTTGGTGCAGTGTCGGCTGACGGCCACGTCCTCGTCGGTGCCGCCAAAATTGTGGTCGATGGCCTCCTGCTTGGTGCAGCGCGACACAACGTCGTCGTCGAATTTGCACCAGCGGCCGTCGCCGCGCGGGTTGATAAACACCACGTAGTGGCCCCCGTGGTTGTCCCCACTGTGCACGAGCACCGCGTGCAGAGTGTAGGTGGCCGGGCCGCCCGAGTTGGCCCCACCCTCGGTGAGGAACTCGGTGAGGTTGAGGCGCTCGGGGAACTCGAACCGGTCGTTGATCTTGATGTTGTTGTCGGTGACGTGGTCGTACTGGAAGCGTAGCAGGTGCAGGTGCACCACGGGCGGCAGGCAGGCAAAGATTATGCCCTTCTCGGCTTCCTGATGAAAGGAAAGAAAAATAAAACGTTATAAAATTTCAAAATTATCTTTATTAGCATAGCCCCATCTTAGCGGCAGTGTGTACGATTGTACACATCAACAACGGAGGCGCATCACGCACCGCGCATTTCTTCAAGCGGCTAAAAGCTCGGTGTGCACATTTGTACACGCTTTCCGAGTGGACAACTAGCCCTCATTTAACATCATTGTGCTGCATATTGCTGCAGAGCATCACTTTGCTGGCAACACTACCATGATCGACGGTCATTTGATGTGCCGCTTTCCAGGACCAACATCAAGAGCGTTCTTTTTGTTTTCTCGAAACGAATACAACCAAAAACAATTTGGTGCACATTTTGAGCGTAAGATTTGATTCTTCTTGTGCAAAAGTTGAACATGACTGATTGCAGCATAATTAGATACTTAATTACATGCTAATTACATTAAACTACTGAAACTCACACAAAAACAAGATATTCTCTTTTATGGGATATAATATAGGGTGCTTTGCAATTATGTTGTGCGAGGTTGACGCATTTTCAGACAGTCCATCATAAATCGCGTCTGAAGGGGACAAACGAAAGAAGCAGTCGTGGCTACGAGCTGCACTGACTAGCACTACCAGGTACTAAGTGCACATACCTGTACTATAAAGTGCACAGGAGGACGACCACCACCACAGCTCAATTGGTAGAGCATAGGGCACGTTATCTGAAGGCTGCAGGTTCAGTCCCTGCCGGTGGCAAGTTGTCTTTTTGCTCACTTTAATTTCTTCAGGTTTATGTCGCAATTAATACAAATAATGTTCCCTATACTCTCCTTGGCTTGGTTGTCTGTTGGTTGTCATTATCATTATTAGCATAGGCATGTAAACAGGCCTTTCTGCCACACAACGATAAGCATAATCTTGCATGCTTCACTTGCATTATCACTGCGTGCCTGGCACTTCCCGGTCACAAACAGTGTGTGGCTACCAGCATGACATAGCACTCTTGATAGGAAAGTAGCGGGTGCACGAGTTGAGCAAAGAAGTGCAAGCAGGCCAAATGAAATCGCTGTGTGCCAAAAATACACTCCAAATTCTCCTGTTTGCCTTAAAGGGCCAAATGAAATCGCTGTGTGGCAAAAATACACTCCAAATTCTCCTGTTTGCCTTAAAGGGGCCATGACACAGTCGCCCAAAGATTTGTGGTTTTCGCTGAAAACTAGAAGTAGAGGGTCTATTATGCCTACACAGATTTCAAAAGTGGGCGTAAAGGACTATTTCAGTGCAAAACAAGACCTAGAAGTCGCCGGCTGTAAAGCCCGCCCACCGCCGGCGACCGCCATTTTGCTATAGCGCGTGTGACGTCACGTGCAGCCCGGAACGGAGCCGTCGTCTTCTACCAAAGTTTCAGCCGCTGCAAATGGTTCAATTTCAGTGCCAAGCTGAAGAAAGCTCAAATATCTCGATATCACGCGAAGCTGACCACAAAACAATATCTTTGGCCGGAATAAAGGAGCTTACAAAACAAGCTGCTTGTTACGTCACGGCTCGCGAGTGCACCAATGTTGCCCGACTCTCGGGCCGCTCGCGTGTTTATAAAAATATTCAATTATAAGTTAAGTGCTCGACCAAATGTGCTAAAATTTCGCCAGCTTATTTGTGAATGCACTAGGATTAACCCACATAACACAGATTATGATGGAAAATTGGGTGTCATGGCCCCTTTAAGGTGTACTGGTGCATCACAAAAACTCCCCAAACACACCCCTTTTTTAGAATTAGCGTAAAAGAGCACGCACCTGAAGTCCATACTGGCCGGCGTCGTACTTGTTGTCGCCGTCGAGCGACTCGGTGGCGCAGTAGTCCTGGAAGCTCTCGTGGATGTTCTTCTTACCCTTGACGTTGAGCTGGATGTCGTAGAAGGGCTCCATGCGCCGAGACGCGTAGTCCACGTGCTTGCACTTGATGAACGAGATCATCTTGCCCTCGAAGAGACGAGGGATCGTGCCCTCCACGCAGGTGCCCTTCATCTTGCTCTCCATGTTGTCCAGCAGCTGGGGAAGGCGAAACGTGCGACACATCAGCAACAGGAATGCGCATAACTCGAAAGGATGCCGAAGTGAAACAAGAACGCTGTTTAATGAAACCAAGAGACAATTATAATTGAGGAGAACTTCCTCTTGGCCTAGTTGGTATTGCTTACTGTATGACATTTTGCTGTGAGTAAAGACAACACACACACACAAGGAAGACACGAACATGACAAAGACACAACAAAGACATGGACAGCAGAGAAGAAGAGACACCCAGCGAAACTGCACTGGGCGTGGCTTCTCTGTTGCGAGTGTCTTTTCTCATTTTTGCGCGATCGCATTGAAGCAATGGATTACGAACTAGCCCAGGATGCTGCTCTTAGTAGTGTGATGAATTTGACCTAAATTGAAAATCATTAAGCTTACATTACAATTCAGGTCAAAATCATTACACTACAGCTTAAAAAACAACAAAGAATGTCCCCTATGCTTTCCTTGGCTTAAATCTGTTGGTTTGATTAGTACTACCTGCCATAAGATTGAGAGTGACTGAAATGGCACTCACCACTCGGCAGAGCTCTTGAACGTCGTGCTGCATGAATGAGTCTAAAGTCTCCCACCTGCAGAAGGAAACGAGGCATTAAGTTGGCACTAACTGCCTTCAACTGTAAGCCCTTACACACACAAAAAAACATACAAACAGCTACTGAGGAAAGAGAGAGAAAAAACCCTCGCATCCATGAGCTTAGCAGTGAACTGTCACAGTCGCCAAGGCGGGTGCGCCGAATCCGGTGCTCACCCAAAGGACTTTGTGAGCTTCTTGGTGCCGACGGGTCGATCGGAAAACTGCAGTTCGTAAAACACCCGCTGCAATGCCAGCGCCACGCTCTTGGACGAGTCGTCGCTCTCGGTGGGCATTTGGTAGACAGCCTGCAATGCAGACAGTTCATTCGGACGTTTACTTATTTTCATTCCTTCAAACATTATTATCAGCAAGCAAATGGGTCATACGAAACTCGCAGGGTCCCTTGTGCATTCGCCTAAGGACAATTCGAAGGCATCTTTTTCCTTCTCAATGTATCAATCCTTCACTGCCCCCCTTCCAAAAGCTTTCTGCGCCTAATATGGCTTTGCACTGCCTCCGCGATGAGCCTACCTTTGACCAAGTGATGATGTCATGTCATGACATCATTTGATGCCACGTTATGCAATGTCATGAGATGACATCATGTGATGGCAGGTTATGCAATGTCATGGTGACATCATGTGATGGCAGGTTATGCAATGTCATGGTGACATCATGACGTCAAAAATTTTGCCGATCTGTGAGGTCATGCTGACATCATCATGTAACGATATTTTTAATCACTCTTGTTGACGGCGACTGCCAATTTCCGCGTTTAATGAGGCCCCTAAGGCTTTCACCTTAAAAAAAATTCAAGGGCAGCGAGAACATTTGCTTAGCAGTAAAGTGGGCTAATTTGGGCTAATTAACATATCGATTGCTTCCACGTTCCGTGGACGCACACTAAGGGCACATTCCAACTCGTGTGGACATGTGCCTGTCTCACGTCCCCTAAAGTCTTCCTTGCACAGCTGTCGCATCTCCTCCAAGAACCCTGCTTTCCTGCCAGTTGGCCATGCCAGGGTCGTTGAAGTTGCGCGTTAGTGCAAGAGACAGAGCAAGCGTCCCAACACGGTTACGTGGTTATCCAGGCGAGAGAGGATTTTGGTTTCTCCGTTTGACGACTCAAAATCAACATCACGCACGCTCCACTGAACCGTCTCGGGGACACCTTTTCCGATCCCTCAAATGCGTGGCCACCATAGGAGAGACAGGAATCACATACAACTTACAGGCATGCGTTTCCAGCATTGGCAAATGTTACTAGGGTCTTTCAGCAATGCCGCTTTACCGCACGGAAAGTACGGTAATACCACACCAGCTAAAGATGCGCATGCACAAACTTTACCATATGGAAACTCTTTCCGTATACGGAACAACAATAGCAGATTATTTTAGTTTGTCCGCAAACTTCTTTGCATTAGCAGTTTAACCTATCACAGCAGCCACTAACTTGAGCAGCCTGCACAAGTGGTGCCATCTGGTGGTGAAGTGTGCAAGCAGGCAAGCACGTAATGTAAACAAGAGTGTTCTACTTCACTGTCGGTGCAAATTTTTGGCAGCGATGTAACCCCGAATGAGTAGTATTTAAAACTTTTTAATAATGGGGACACTCGGCAAAACGATTATTTCGTGATCGGCAAGTTGCTATTTTAATCTGCAAAACTCAAATTAGCCGCGATCATCATCATCGTGTTACTGTACGTAAATACGGAATGCAGACACAGAAAGTAACGATACTGTTGGTACGGTATTACTGTAACTTGCTAAAACTTTACACTAACAACTGGTCGAGGCTCGCGTAAACGTCGCTGATGAGGGGTGGGGGTCACGTGCACAAGCCCTGACTGAATGGATCTGAAAAAAATGTACCTTTGTTGCGGAACGCATACGATGTGTCCTGGCATGGCGGGTCGCACTGTTTCATTTGCGCAAGGTGCTGTAACGGCATGCTGCACTGATGGCGCAATTCGCATGGACGGTTTACTGTACTGAAGTAGCAGTAAATGCCTGCTTATCTGGTGCTTACAGTGCTTACTGTTCCCAAAGCAATAGAGATGTTTCACAAGCACACTGAGATATGCTTTCGCACGCAAAAGACATACTTGCACTGACCTTTCGTAACTGGTTCGTAAAGAACAGTGTCTGTAGTAATGAGTTCATGTAGCAGGTGGCGCCCTGGTTCTTGAGGCCCACGTATCCTGTGTGCTTCTTGGAGTCCCAGCTGCAGAGCAAAGCGACAAAGGGACGAGATATCGTTTTGCCACACAAGTGTCGAAGCAGCACACCATGGGTGCACTTCTGAGGATGCTAATTATCGCGATTTTGCAGAAATCGGCATTGGAGGCACACTAGCGACCAAGTAGTTTTGTACGAGTCGCGCAGCATTGGGAATGCTTCCAGACGTACACTTTCCAAGAAATAATGGATGATACCGCTCCAGTGTACAAATTTGATGCTTGCATCTCTCTTGATCAATTTAACAACTACTCTTTCGCAAACAACAGCGCCTGCAGGGCAGTCGTTAGGATGACCCAACCAAAGAAATGGTAATGGTAAGGCCACAAAGTGTCTCCGAAAACGTCACCCTCGGTATCACCTGAACTCCAATCTTGCCAACAGTTACTTGAAGCTTCGAGACAATATTAACCAACTGTAATGTTCAATAATTTCCTGGAAATAGTGCGAGGCCGTCACCAGCTCGGAACTGAACGAGCTGGCCATCATACTTACGCAATGCTGCGGAGAGAAAGACAGAGTTGTTTCAAAGTCATTTCTGCTTGCAAGCTGCAGCAAGTTGTACATTGATGCTTCCTAGCACACAAACATTTCAAATACAGGTAGCTGTGCAGACACGCACATGCTGAACGATCTCGGAACATTCAGATTGCATCTACTGAATGGAAAAGTTGACAATAACTTAAAACTCAGAATGACATTTCTTAGCACCCACCTGAGCCCAGAGCATTAAAATGGCCCTGCAAATACTGGCTGAATGTACTTGCACACTCCCTCACACAAAGCTTGCCTATTTGTAGAAAGAACGTGGGAAATTCAACAGCATCTGGCCCTGCCATGGCTACACTACGCCAGTCAATTCCAACTGCATTTGTACTTTTCCATTTCGGTGCAAGCTGGACAACGCTAAGAAGGTTAGCGCGATTCCTCGCAGAGTTCACATTTTCAACTAAGAAACTTCTTGCATTGGTTGCTCTTGCTAATACAAAAGTTAAAAAAATAAACTCGAATAAAAGAATCTAGAGAACCGTGCGAACTTGCAAGCACTGCGGACACCGACCTGACACCGTGCGAGCATCGGCGCACACCCAGACTCGAGGATGATGGTGTCGTCCACGATGAAGCCTTTCTCTGGGTCCAAGACGTCCTAATTGAAAAGAAAAGAAAAAGTTTCGCACTGAACAGAGTGGCGCCAGGTGCAACCATCAGGCATGCAGCAAGCTTTAAAGGGAAGGCAAAGAATTTTGTGCTAAGAAAACCAACAGAGTAATTATGATGGCTAACTACTGGAAAATCTGCAGCACTTTTTCATGTGCAAAGTGAGCAATAAGAAATGAATGAACGTGATTATACACTAAAGTCTCAAACGCCACTTACGCTCAGCTCAGGTCTCAAACACCGAAGGCCTAAATGCCATTTAGACTCCAGCTAATGTCTCAAACGGCACTGACGTTACAGATAAAGTCTCAAACGCCATTTACGCTCCAGCTAAGGTCTCAAACGCCATTTACGCTCCAGTAAGCCTTGCTGCCATTCACCTTGCATTAGGTGTCTATGCCGTTTACACACCAGTAAGACTCAAACAAGTATGAACGACACTCACACTCCACGTCATGAAGTGGCTGAAACCCCAGTCGTTCTCCTTGCCATAGAAAAGGTGCTGAATCTCTGCAAACACATACACAAAGATTAACGACACAGAACGACTACAATGGCCATTTCAATACAGTACCATGGTAAAGTCAGAAAAAGTATAGACATACTGTATGAACAGTGGCAATACAATGTTTGAGAGCCATCACCAATGGCTTGAACAAGTAAGGACTGCTTAAACTTGCATTTTTATCCTAAGAACATCGAATTTGCGTTAATTCAGCATTTCTATAGCTTTCTGGTCTGACAAAGTGCCACAAGACGTGCTATACGTGCAGACAACTTTTCATGCTATGAAACAGAGGCCAGGGAGCCAAAGCATGCCTTCGGTATATTTGCTCTGATCACATGCAATTTAGTTAACATTTTTGTTTCTCATCACAGCACTTTCATGTAGCGAGTGCTTTCAGACAGCTTTTTCACACAGAGGGCACTTTCACACAGAGCAATTTCACACAGAGAGCAATTTCACAGATAGCACTTACTTCTGACAAAGTTTTCGACGCCCTCCTTCTGACTAATTAGACGCAGCTCGGCAGTGGCGTTGCAGGACCACGTTCTGCAAGGCAACAACAGTGTCGTAAATGTATGCTGCAAATACAGCCGCAAACCAAGAATTTCAGCGATTTGGACACAACGCCACACAGTACTTCTCGTTAGTTTACACAGCAAGAAAGGTCAGAAACACTGGACATCCGCGTAGCCTAAAAGCCTGTGATCAAATAGCGATGATTAAAAACAATGATGTGTGGCTAACAACTGAACTAGTACCTGGATTCCTGATGCAGTAAAATCTTGATTACTTCAACCTTCGAGATTGAACAAACACATTTAACTCCTCAGAATGCAGATGCCGTGCGCCAGACTGAACCATGTCATGCTCAGCAGAACACTACCGGAATCACCCAACCACCACTGCGAATGTTCACATCCAAAATTGTGAACACATGTGCAGTTAACTCCTTGCAGGTGAAGTTTTTGATTTAAAAAACTTGGAAGCTCCCTTAAAGTTTGTCACACTTGGCAGCCCTAATCATATGCGACGTCAGTACTAGATGAAATGTTGGCAACATTACATCTGTAACCAATTCTCTTTTCTGTCAGTCTTTAGTGCATTAAGCCATTTTCATGTTTATCCTGTCATGCGACTACGGCACATGTTTGCAAGAATTCTTTTTTTATTTGCCGCTGTTCTATTAACTGTATTCTTTGCAGTGGCCACCATCTATTGCAGCTGTGGTTCAGATGCGTATTTCCCAGCAGTTTGTCAAGAGCTTGATCCATCAGCTGAAACTGTTATGAATCTGTCCACCACCCCAAATCTATGCAACTGTGCAAGCAGCAACAATGAGAGCGTAAAAAATGACAGGACGTGACACTCTGCAATAACGAGATGCCAATTTTGGCGACAATGGCGAAATTGTAACCCTTAATATTGGCTGTGTATCCAATGCAGAATTGAGCAGACGATATCAAATTTTTCCTTTTCTTTCATTTAAGTGCTGGCGGCTTGGCAGAAGGGCTCAAAAATGCCTACAGAGGGTCACGCCCTCAAACTAATGCACCCAAACAAAGTACGCAACAATAAAATGAACAAAATGACCCATAATGAATCTTTTTCCTTACGGCACACTGTCTTCGCCTTCAGAGGCTTCCCTGCAAGGATGCAAGGGATTCAGTTTTTAAAAAAACCAATAATGGCAGGGCTCGAGACCTTATGGCTGAGCACAGCCAATGCGCTATGAACAGTGTTGTGAATGCAAAGCCGAATGTAAATATGCAGTGGTCCAAACGCTATTCCTTTTCGTCCTTTGCCAGATGTCGTAGCACTTCGTCCTCATGCCATAGGTTGATTGTACAAAACAGAATAAATAGAGTATTTACACTGCAAGGACTGCAAGGACAATCCACAGCTAACATGTACAGGGTGGCTCTTTATGAAAGGGACGGGACAAGCACGCGACTTCTGCTCCACAATGGCTGCTTAGAGTGCTGGCAAGCGGCAGAAAATGGAAGCACATTTCTTCCTGGCATCATCTTTCTATAAGTACTGATAAGTATTGCAAATGATAAGGCAGGTTGTATAAGACAAGATCATCTATTGAAAGGCGAGATAACCAGAGAGCAGACGATGCCGTGCTGCAAGCACCACCCCATGCACATCTGTAAAACAAGCGCGTGTCTGGTTTTCAGCCCGACAATAGACTAAGCCGAGAGAACTGCGCTTTCTCTTGCCGCCACTTGCTGGTGTTTCTAAGAGATGGTTGGTTGGTTTATGGCGTTTTGGACCAAAGCGACTCGGGCTATGAGATGCTGTAGTGAGGGCTCTGGGTAATTCCCAACACGTGCGGACATTTATCGTGCACTGACATCGCACAGTACACGGTATAGCACATCGCTCTATCGAAACGCGACCGCTGTGGCCGGGACTGCACCTGCAAGTGCTGGCGCTCTAAACAGCCCTCACAGAGCACAGGCCCCCGCACTTGCGCATTCCCTTTATTTAGAGGACCACACTGTACGATGCAAGGAACACATTAGGAGACGCCCCCCAACCTCCGACGCAATGATCTTGTGCGTGCAGTGCTTTGCCATTAAGTTACTCGTGATTGGAGTCCCCAATTCCAAACAAGAGTGCATCATTGCAATCCAAGTGCAAGACGGACCAGTCAAGTGTACAGTTACTTATGCAGCCAAATTATATAATGGAACACTTTGCTGCTGTGAAAGGAATGTTATGCAACTAGCAAGCAAAAAAAATCTGCGGCATGATTGCTATGCTCATGCTAAATAAAAAAATCCGCGCATACACACAATTTCAACAGCAACTGAATGAACGTAAAGACAAATTTCCCTTACATAATCTAGAAGAAAACGAAGTACAGATCCAAGCTGTTTGTACAAGCTCTCTTTCCTAATGCATCCTATTGTCAATCACAGCAAAGCTAGCCATACAAGGCTAAATTCATTAAAAATGGCGCAGTGTTGTCTATAGGCTAAGTTACCCGTACAAACTATGAAAAATAATTTTACAAAAGCACTGATTAGGCTACTGGTAAGTGTGACAAAAAATGACACAAATCAAGGCAGTTACACATGGCACTTTTAGATTCAGCATTCTTGAGGCCTCCCTGACCATTTCATCAAAGATTGATGAGCTCAACTGAGCACATTAAAATAAACAAGCCGGGAAAACAGCAACAAGCATGGTCAAACAAACGAGGCAGACAGCCGACAGGCAACACAGTCTGCTGTCTCTGAACCATTCTGCCAAAGCCAGCACTGCAGAACTAGCGCACATTTAAATAGAAACTAACACTTTCAATGAAATTACTCAAGGAACTTTCTATAAACGAGCAATGTTTAGAAAATACGTTTAGGCAAGTTAACTTTTTTTTTTTTTTTTTTTTTTTGCTGGCCACAAACCTGCTCACAAATCGAGCACACAAAAACAAATTGGGTAGCCATAAGGCAACCTGTCGAAGACTCTCAAGTGCACTTATTTTTTTTAAAAGAGGCCCTGCAGTGCTCCATAGAATGCATACCGAGCTACACCGATAGGAGTATCGGGATGTGGAGCATTCACAAATGTGACGGACGTGACTGCGTGACGTTCCATCCGACTCAGGGCTCAAACAAATGCACCATTGGGGATGTCCCCGTCTCGCACCAGTAATCGTCGCCTGGCTTACTCGAGTTTCCTTTGAAGCTCGTCGTTCAGCGCATTCCCATTGGGAATGCTACATCACGCCTATGCCATGCATGGCGTTTTGTGACCTGGGGGTACCGGGTGCTTGACATTAACGCGAGGAAAGAGGACACGGTTATCATTGTGGGTTAAAAAGATGCTCCAAATGTGCCCTTTCCATTTGGAGCGAATAAGAGTAATCAATCTTGTACGCCATTTCTTGTATTAACACCGCGCACCTGGCACTTGCAGGTTATGAAAGGAAGCGCACTGTCAATGTGACATAGCATTCATGACGGGAAAGTGCTGGGCACCGACTCAAACAAGCCAGATGACAGTTATTGTGACAGATAGGCGGCCCAAAGGGTGCGACTGTTTCTTAAAGTGCACATGCTGGCAGGTCCAAATAGACTACACGCTTTTCAACTCCACTACGAGTGGTGTCGTTCTTTGAGAGACAGAACAAGTGCAGCCAGGAGACAACGGGCAGCACAGACAAGTTCCGAGAAGCTGGAAGAATGAACTCACGAAGACTCGGACTCGCCGTTGCACTGTAGAAAGAAGCCGAGGCTCTTCGTCGGCTGTCGGTCGTTGCCTGTGTTGGTACGTGGCATCACCATGATTTTCCTACAGAAAGAACGCACGGAGTAAAGCAGCTTGAAAAATATTTACGAATATCAACTATTAGACTCAAAGCTTTCATTAAACAGGTACACAAATCGTCCATTATGCCAACGTTCCAAATGTTCTAACAACCGTAAAATTTGGTGACCGCGAGATGAGATATGCACCTATGCAAAGGAGTAGGCATCATTTGGAATTAACGGCAAGGTCAATGGGTCAATAAGTGAACACATTACATTTGATTTTAGGCAACAACTGCAAAGCAACATGCCCCAAATCACGACCCTACACGAGACAGCACTTAGGACTGCACACAAGAACACCCTGTACCTATTGGGAACGCCGAGGCTAGCTAGTAGTTTCTGTTAGTAGCTTTCCTCCAAAACGAAAGTTGCATATAACATTAGGTATGAAGAAGAGTGCTTTCCGAGATAGTACCAGCACAACATTTGGGATTTATTTTTAACACGCTGAAAAAATGCTACACACTTCATTATTTCAAAGATGGTTTTACAATTGTGCTTATTAGAGTGTGCATATTAATGAGGACATCACTAAACCTATTACTAACAGCAAAGTATACCCACTCAATGCAACCGTATGCTCTTTCAAAGACAGTGTCCTTGTTTAGGACATGAA
Organism: Rhipicephalus sanguineus; assembly: GCF_013339695.2. NCBI lineage: Eukaryota > Metazoa > Arthropoda > Arachnida > Ixodida > Ixodidae > Rhipicephalus > Rhipicephalus sanguineus. The sequence continues at coordinate 135,107,485 of NC_051182.1, read as the reverse complement.
CGTACATAAAATGACACACACGCCAAACAATGGTGCGTCCAGCGTTCTTTTTGTGGCCTGTTATCCATGTTCGCCCGTGCCTCAATACGCCACTGACGGTGAAGTGGTAACAAACAGCGAATTAGCCTATGAACACTTCAGACCAAATCTGTCCATCCCGAGTAACAGCAGCAAGTCATCCACCTAAGGTGTTTTGTGCATCCAGTGTTTTCCCACGAGTTTACTGCAGATACTATCAAGATGGGACAAGACGAAGCGGGACACACACAGGCATCTGTTCCCATCTTCAAAGGCATCTGCGCTCAACTCCTGGGACATGTACCAACAAAGCCAGAAGTCAGCGCTCGCTAAGTTCAATGTTTCCCACCGAGGACGCCGATTCACCGCAACGGCGACTGCGTTACTCACCAAGGCAAGTTGCGCACATAGGTGGGTGGGCTGAGCAGAGACTCCTTGAGGCGAGAAAACTCGGGGACGACGAAGCGAAACGTAGCCTCCGAACGAGCCTCATCTTCCTCTTCCATCGGCTCCTCCGCGGGCTCCATCGGACGCGTCCCACCCCCCCCACCGCCACCGCCCATTGGGTCGTCGTCTGCGCCGGCCTGCGCCAAGTTGGAGACTGCGTTGAAGGCCGGCTGCTGCCCGTCCGGCGCGGGAACGGGAGCCGGCGGAGGTTGAGGAGCCGCTAAGGGGTCGGCTGCGGCGGCTGTGGGGGAGGCGGCTGCTGCTGGACCGCCGCGTGGTCATCTGCAACGGGAGGGGAGAGAACAGAAGTCACACGAGAACCAATGTTCACTCCAACACTCACAGGGCAGGTAACTCAATTGTTGCCAGAGAAATGAGGTGGTATGATGGACAGGTTGGGACACATCTAAAAAAAAAGCAACCCTAGCACAAGTACAACATTCCGTCTCCCTAGAATGCGCATGATTTTTATCACCTTAAAGTGACTGACACTGGGAAGAACGGCGATTAGATCCTTGTGGAAATGAAGACCGACTTGCAGCAACGGATTTAGGTATCCTTTTCACGATTTGAGTAGGGTTATATTTTTAAACCGTATGATGCCCAGCCTAGCGGAAGAGAATAGTTTTGTTTGCTGTAGGTAGCCCGATGCTTCTTTATATTTAGTGCTCAAACTAGAGTATGTATAATATTACCCACCCCACTATTCTGTGCTACTTACGAGGTAAAAGGAGTTGCCGCAGATAAGTAGCACTGCCTTCGCGGCAACTAGCGGAACATGTAGAGCCACGGTGCATGCATGCCCAGCAAACCCCCTCGGACAAACATGAATCGCTCTCACACTCACCTCGCACTGTTTGCAGCATGTGTTGTGTTAAGACTTCACAGTCGCTACAGATCGAAAAATTCCGATTATAACTGTTTCACTGCACTTTCCGAATTAGCATTACATGATTAGACACTAACCAGTAAGCCTTCCATTGCAAAAAAGAAAGAAAAAAGAAACAGGAGCCATAAAATTGGTTGTCAGTCACTTTAAACCACCTCATCCGGCATCTCTCCCATGTGCAGCGACTTCGCTTGTGATAGATACCCTTTTGGAGCATCACATTTCTTTTGTTGAAGCTTTCGTGCTGTGAACGAGAGGAGCTCGTGACTGTAAGGGCCGAAATTAGATTGTCCCGTCGGTGAAACCATCTTTCTTTAAGTATTATTCCAATGTTCAAACTCGCAGACCAAAGAAACACTGCAAATTTTTATAGGCATCGGCATTTGGCAAAGGTGCACACAAGTCCCTGTTTGCCGATAGCCCTGGCATTGGCAACACTGACGAAGGTGCAGCGAGCCAATGC